>NC_053023.1:652465907-652554544 GCF_003073215.2 Triticum urartu | reverse complement strand
GTACACCCACTATCAAGAACCCATTCCTTTCCTTCCGCCATGTAACCGCGAATATTAGCCATAAGACCAAAGTGTCTCATTGCATCATCAAGATCATAGTCACTATCATCATACTTGTCGTAGTATCCATGTTCAACATCATCATGTGGTGGATCAATTCCTAGAGAGGGTGATTCATTAGAAGTATGACCGTAACAATGTTCATCTCTATGAATTCTAATGACTTCGGAAATGATATTGCTAATGATTCCAACATCTCCTTTGGCACTCGTAAGATTTGTAAGCTCAAATAAATAGTCACCAAATTTGGGATCATTGGAACTCATCTTACTCAAGGCAATATACTTATGAAGAACCTCATCTAAGTTTTTCAAGCAATAGTTTGGAAAACATTCCTCAAGGAATCTCCATATGGTGTAGGCATAATCAAGAGCAGGCAAGCTAGCAAGCAAGTTTCTAGGCAAACCTCTAGTGATTAAATTGACAGTTCTAAGATTACGGATCATGTCAATGGACTCATCAGGAGTAGGATGCAAAGGATCAACATGAGGTGCACAAGGGCTAGTAATGTACTTATTCAAATGATATTCATTGAAAATCTCAAGCATCTCATTTTTCCACTCATGAAAGTACTCTCCATCAAGTATATGCACTCTACGTCTAAGACTCCCCAACGTAGACTCATCCATATTCCTCCAAAGGTGTTTAAACCGAAGCAAAGGAGACCAATGCTCTGATACCAATTGAAAGGCTCGAGAAGAGGTGTCTAGAGGGGGGTGAATAGACTCTTAGCAAGAAAAGTTGCAGTTTTTAAATTCTTTAAGTTGAAGTGGAGTTTTAGCACAAGTTCAAACATTCACAATACATATCAAGCAAGCATGACAAGAGTATATGAGCAGCGGAAAGTAAATCATGCAAGTTGCAAGAATGTAAAGGGATGGGATTGGAGTGCAAACGCAATTCGAGACACGGAGATTTCTGGCGTGGTTCCGATAGGTGGTGCTATCGTACATCCATGTTGATGGAGACTCAATCCATGAAGGGTAATGGTTGTGCGAGTCCACGGAGGGCTCCACCCATGAAGGGTCCACGAAGAAGCAACCTTGTTTATCCCACCATGGCCATCGCCCATGAAGGACTTGCCTCACTAGGGTAGATCTTCACGAAGTAGGCGATCTCCTTGCCCGTACAAACTCCTTGGTTCAACTCCACAATCTTGACGGAGGCTCCCAAGTGACACCTAACCAATCTAGGAGACACCACTCTCCAAAAGGTAATAGATGGTGTGTTGATGATGAACTCCTCGCTCTTGTGCTTCAAATGATAGTCTCCCCAACACCCAGCTCTCTCTCATGGGATTAGATTTGGTAGAAAGATGATTTGAGTGGAAAGCAACTTGGGAAAGGCTAGAGATCAAGATTTATGTGGTTGGAATGGAATATCCTGACCTCAACACAAGTGTAGGTGGTTCTCTCATCGAATGAAGAGTGGGTGGAGGGGTATATATAGCCTCCACACAAAATCTAACCGTTACACACAAATCACCAAACTCGGTGGGACCGAATCATAAAACTCAATCAGACCGATTTGGTTCATAATGTGACCATTAGGCATTTCGGTGGGACCGACATGATCATCTCGGTGGGACCGATGTGCTAGGGTTAGGGTAAAGCCTCATCTCGGTTGTACCATTTACACAAACTCGGTGGGACAGATTTTGGTAATAAGCTAAACAGAGAGTTGGCCAAGCAAACTCGGTGGGACCGAAATTGATGCACTAGGCAACAAAGAGTTTGTAAGCCCATCTCGGTGAGACCGAGATCCCATCGGTGAGACCGAATTGATTAGGGTTTCTGGCAGTGGCTATGTCAAGAGAACTTAGTGGCGCCGGATAGAAGATTTCGGTGGGGCCGAGTTTGACTTTTGGTTTGGGACATATTTGGATGTGAGAAAGTGGTTGAGGGGTGTGGAGCATATCACTAAGCACTTTGAGCAAGCAAGCCATTAAGAAACACCTCATCCCCTCTTAATAGTATTGGCTTTCCTATGGACTCAATGTGATCTTGGATCACTAAAATGAAAAATGTAGAGTCCTGAGCTTTGAGCTTGAGCCAATGCTTTGTCCTTATCATCTCGAAAGGGTTCCGCATCCTCTAGTCCATGTCACTCCATTGTTGAACTTATCTGAAGCATACTAGATGAAAGCATTAGTCCAACAAGAGATATGTTGACATTAATTACCAAAATCACCTAGGGAGCACTTGTGCTTTCAAAGTGCAATGATGCCCTTAATCAAATTTTGATGTTGATGACAATATACACATAGGGGACTAACAATGTTTGTCAAGTATATCTCAGATTTAGTCCCCTTAGAATCATGTGTGTGGATCACGACCACCGAATATACATATATTGCTCAAGAACGAAGAAACACGACTACTAGCTTAGCCCCTTTATGTTTGCTCTTGAGTATAGTGATCCCGCACTATGAAGAGGGGAACTTGGGGCCTCCCGAAGGACTTGCTCAATAATCATCTTCTCATTTCACCATTTGTTCTCTGTCTCTCTCGGACATCCGATACCTATCGGTGGACCGGTGTCCACCAGAAGTCCGGTACTTCCTATACAGAACCAATACGTCGGATTTCCGGTGTCCACCGGACGTCCGACACTTCCTTTACAGAGCCAAAACGCCGGATTTCTGGTATCCATCGAATGTCCGGTACTTCCTATACATAACCAAAAATTTTGACTTCCGATCCCTGTCGGACGTACGGTGTCTGCCGAGGCCTCGGAAGTCCGGTAAGTCTCGGATGTATGACAAGTGTTGCACTCGAGTGGCTTAAACCCTAGTTTATGTGTTGCTTCGTATGGGGCTAATTTGGATCCATATGTTTCATGCTATGGTTAGGTTTACCTTAATACTTTTGTTGTAGTTGCGGATGCTTGCAATAGAGGTTAATCATAAGTGGGATGCTTGTTCAAGTAAGAACAACACCCAAGCACCGGTCCACCCACATATCAAATTATCAAAGTTCGAACGCAAATCATATGAACGTGATGAAAATTAGCTTGACGATATTCCCATGTGTCCTCGGGAGCGCTTCTCCTATTATAAGAGTTTGTTCCGGCTTGTCCTTTGCTACAAAAGGATTGGGCCACCTTGCTGCACTTTATTTACTTTTGCCACTTGTTGCTCGTTACAATTTATCATATCACAAAACTATCTGTTACCACTTATTTCAGTACTTGCAGAGAATACCTTGCTGAAAACCGCTTATCATTTCCTTCTGCTCCTCGTTGGGTTCGACACTCTTACTTATCGAAAGGACTACGATAGATCCCCTATACTTGTGGGTCATCAAGACTCTTTTCTGGCGCCGTTGCCGGGGAGTGTAGCGCCTTTGGTAGGTGGAATTTGGTAAGGAAAAATTTATATAGTGTGCTGAAATTTACTGTCACTTGTTACTATGGAAAGTAATACTCTGAGGGGCTTGTTCGGGGTATCTTCACCCCGTCCAATAGAGCAAAGAGTAGCTCCTCAACCTACTGAACCTATTGAAAATGAAATTCCTTATGAGTATCCTTCGGGTATGATAGAAAGACTGCTAGCTGACCCTTTTACAGGAGAAGGAACAAAGCATCCTGATGAGCACTTAATATATGTGGATGAAGTTTGTGGATTATTTAAGCTTGCAGGTATACCCGATGATGTTGCTAAGAAGAAGGTCTTCCCTTTATCTTTGAAGGGAGACGCATTGGTATGGTATAGGCAATGTGATGATATGAGATCATGGGACTATAAAAGATTGAAGTTGGAATTTTATCAAAAGTATTACCCTATGCATCTTGTTCATCGTGATCGCAATTATATATATAATTTCTGGCCTCGCGAAGGAGAAAGCATCACTCAAGCTTGGGGGAGGCTTAAATCAATGTTATATTCATGCCCCAATCATGAGCTCCAGAGAGAAATAATTATGCAAAATTTTTATGCTTGGCTTTCTGAAAACAATCGCAACATGCTCGATACTTCTTGTGCTGGCTCTTTTATGATGAAGACTATTGAATTCAGATGGAATTTATTGGATAGAATTAAACACAACTCTGAAGATTGGGACCTCGACGAAGGTAAGGAGTCAGGTATGACACCTAAGTTTGATTGTGTTAAATCTTTTATGGATACCGATATTTTCCGTAAGTTTAGCACTAAATATGGACTTGACTCTGAGATAGTAGCTTCTTTCTGTGAATCTTTTGCTACTTATGTTGATCTCCCTAAGGAGAAGTGGTTTAAATATCATCCTCCCATAGAAGTAAAAGTAGCTGCACCTATTAAAGTTGAAGAAAAGACTGTCACTTATAATGATCCTATTGTTCCTACTTCTTATATTGAGAAACCACCTTTCCCTGTTAGAGTAAAGGATCATGCTAAAGCTTCAACTGTTGTTCGTAAAAGCAATATTAGAACATATACACCTCCTGAGCAAGTTAAAGTAGAACCTAATATTGCTATTGTTAAAGATATCTTGTCTGATAATATTGATGGGCATGTTATTCAGTTCAAAGGTGAAACTGCTAGAATTGCTAAACCTTATGCTAAAGATAAACATAGATATGTGGTAGGCGTGCCTATTATTTCTGTTAAAATAGGAGATCATTGTTATCATGGCTTATGTGATATGGGTGCTAGTGCTAGTGTTATACCTCATGACTTATACAAAGAAATTATGCATGATATTGCACCTGTTGAGTTAGAAGATATTGATGTCACAATTAAACTTGCTAATAGATATACTATTTCACCAATTGGAATTGTTAGAGATGTTGAAGTCTTGTGTGGGAAAACTAAATATTCTGCTGATTTTCTTGTTCTTACTTCCCCACAAGATAGCTTTTGTCCTATTATATTTGGTAGACCCTTCTTGAACACTGTTAATGCTAAGATAGATTGTGAAAAGATTGTTGTTACTGTTGGCTTGGATGATATGGTTCATGAGTTTAATTTCTCTAAATTTAGTAAACAACATCGTGAGGAAGAATTGCCTAGTAAGGATGAAATTATTGGTCTTGCTTCTATTTCCGTACCTCCTAGTGATCCTTTAGAACACTATTTGCTAGACCATGAAAATGATATGTTCATGAATGAAAGAAGGGAAATAGGTGAAGTATTCTTTAAACAGGAACCCATTTTGCATCATAACTTGCCTGTTGAAATTTTAGGGGATCCTCCTCCACCCAAGGGTGATCCCGTGTTTGAGCTTAAACCTCTGCCTGATAATCTTAAATATGCTTATCTTGATGAAAAGAAGATATATCCTGTTATTATTAGTGCTAACCTTTCAGAGCATGAAGAAGAAAGATTATTGAAAACTCTGAAGAAGCATCGTGCTGCTATTGGATATACTCTTGATGATCTTAAGGGCATTAGTCCCACTCTATGTCAACATAAAATAAATTTGGAAGCAAATGCCAAACCAGTTCGTGATCCTCAACGACATCTGAATCCTAAAATGAAAGAAGTGGTAAGAAAAGAAATACTAAAGCTTCTGGAGGCAGGTATAATCTATCTCGTTGCTGATAGTGAGTGGGTAAGTCCTGTCCATTGTGTCCCTAAGAAGGGAGGTATTACTGTTGTTCCTAATGATAAAGATGAATTGATTCCACAAAGAATTGTCACAGGTTATAGAATGGTAATTGATTTCCGCAAATTAAATAAAGCTACTAAGAAAGATCATTACCCCTTACCTTTTATTGATCAAATGCTAGAAAGATTATGCAAACATACACACTATTGCTTTCTAGATGGTTATTCTGGTTTCTCTCAAATACATGTGTCGGCTAAAGATCAATCAAAGACTACTTTTACTTGCCCTTTTGGTACTTTTGCTTATAGACGTATGCCTTTTGGTTTATGTAATGCACATGCTACCTTTCAAAGATGCATGATGGCTATATTCTCTGACTTTCGTGAAAAGATTTGTGAGGTTTTCATGGACGACTTTTCCGTCTATGGTTCCTCTTTTGATGATTGCTTGAGCAATCTTGATCGAGTTTTGCAGAGATGTGAAGAAACTAATCTTGTCTTGAATTGGGAAAAGTGCCACTTTATGGTTAATGAAGGTATTGTCTTGGGGCACAAAGTTTCTGAAAGAGGTATTGAAGTTGATAAAGCCAAGGTTGATGCTATTGAAAAGATGCCATGTCCCAAGGACATCAAAGGTATAAGAAGTTTCCTTGGTCATGCCGGATTTTATAGGAGGTTCATTAAGGACTTCTTAAAAATTTCTCGGCCTCTGACTAATTTATCGCAAAAAGATATACCATTTGTCTTTGATGATGATTGTGTAGAAGCATTTGAAATACTTAAGAAAGCATTAGTCTCTGCACCTATTGTTCAGCCACCTGATTGGAATTTACCCTTTGAAATTATGTGTTATGCTAGTGATTATGTTGTAGGTGCTGTCCTAGGGAAAAGAGTTGATAAGAAATTAAATGTTATTCATTATGCTAGTAAGACTCTAGACAATGCTCAAAGAAATTATGCTACTACTGAAAAAGAGCTTTTAGCAGTTGTATTTGCTTGTGATAAGTTCAGACCTTATATTGTTGATTCTAAAGTGACTATTCACACTGATCATGCTGCTATTAAATACCTTATGGAAAAGAAAGATGCTAAACCTAGACTTATTAGATGGGTTCTCTTGCTACAAGAATTTGATTTGCATATTGTTGATAGGAAGGGAGCTGAGAACCCCGTTGCAGACAACTTGTCTAGGTTAGAAAATATTCTTGACGACCCACTACCTATCAATGATGAATTTCCTGATGAACAATTAAATATTATAAGTAATTCTCGTAGTACTCCATGGTATGCTGATTATGCTAATTATATTGTTGCTAAGTTTATACCACCTAGCTTCACATACCAACAAAAGAAAAAGTTTTTCTATGATTTAAGACATTACTTTTGGGATGACCCACATCTTTATAAAGAAGGAGTAGATGGTGTTATTAGACGTTGTGTACCTGAGCATGAACATGAACAGATCCTACACAAGTGTCATTCCGAGTCTTATGGAGGACACCACGCTGGAGATAGAACTGCACATAAGGTATTGCAATCTGGTTTTTATTGGCCTACTCTCTTCAAGGATGCCCGTAAGTTTGTCTTGTCATGTGATGAATGTCAAAGAATTGGTAATATTAGTAGACGTCAAGAAATGCCTATGAATTATTCACTTGTTATTGAACCATTTGATGTTTGGGGCTTTGATTATATGGGACCTTTTCCTGCCTCTAATGGATACACACATATTTTAGTTGCTGTTGATTACATTACTAAGTGGGTGGAAGCTATTCCAACTAGTAGTGCTGATCATAACACTTCTATTAAAATGCTTAAAGAAGTTATTTTTCCGAGGTTTGGAGTCCCTAGATATTTAATGACTGATGGTGGTTCACACTTTATTCATGGTGCCTTCCGTAAAATGCTTGCTAAATATGATGTTAATCATAGAATTGCATCTCCTTATCACCCACAGTCTAATGGTCAAGTAGAATTGAGCAAATAGAGAGCTCAAATTAATTTTGCAAAAGACTGTTAATAGGTCTAGAAAGAATTGGTCTAAGAAACTTGATGATGCATTATGGGCATATAGAACTGCATACAAAAATCCCATGGGTATGTCTCCGTATAAAATGGTTTATGGAAAAGCATGTCACTTACCTCTAGAACTAGAACACAAGGCATATTGGGCTATTAAAGAGCTCAATTATGATTTTAAACTTGCCGGTGAGAAGAGGTTATTTGATATTAGCTCACTTGATGAATGGAGAACCCAAGCTTATGAAAATGCCAAGTTGTTTAAAGAAAAAGTTAAAAGATGGCATGACAAAAGGATACAAAAGCGTGAGTTTAATGTAGGTGATTATGTATTGCTATACAACTCTCGTTTAAGATTTTTTGCAGGAAAACTTCTCTCTAAATGGGAAGGCCCCTATGTTATCGAGGAGGTCTATCGTTCTGGTGCCATAAAAATCAACAACTTCGAAGGCACAAATCCGAAGGTGGTAAATGGTCAAAGAATTAAACATTATATCTCAAGTAATTCCATAAATGTTGAAACCAATATTATTGAAACCGTAACCCCGGAGGAATACATAAGGGACACTTTCCGGAACTTTTCAGACTCCGAAAAGGAATAGGTATGTGGTACGGTAAGTAAACCGACTCCAAAACAATTTTTAAGGCAATATTTCTCCGTTTTGGAATACTTAGAAAAATAGAAAAATAAGTAGCAGTCCGGGAAGGACACGAGGGCCCCACAAGGGTGGTGGGCGCGCCCTACCCCCGTAGGCGCCCCCTACCTCGTGAGCGCCTTGTGTGTCCTCCGGACTCCGTTTTCTTGCACGATACATATTTTGGTCGGTAAAAAATCATTATATATTCTCCCGAAGGTTTTGACTCCCGTATCACGCAAGCCTCCTCTGTTCTTGTTTCGAGCTGTTTTCTGTCAGGGTTTTCCAGGCTAGGCATCATGTCGTCTCCCTCCTCCAACAATGGTGACAACGATGCTTGGCTAATGAAGATAGATTTGAAGAGGGAAGAACTCACGAGGGTCAACAGGGATGAAAGGATCAAGAAGGACACGGAGGATCAAGCTCCGGCAGCAAAATACATCCTTCAACTTGATCATAACCTTCTTACCACAACTGAGATCGAAGCTTTCAAGATGATTGAGTTAGCTCGTATACAAAACAAGTATCCCACACAAGAAAATATTTTGTTGAAGGAGCATATTGTCGCACTCAAGGGCATTATTCTCAAGCTGGAGGACCTCTTACGCTCGATGTGCGATTATCCATCACCAACACCGTCTCCTCCAACAAAGAAGAATTGAGTATCTAGGTATGGGCACTCCCCTTGGCAACTGCCAAGCTTGGGGGAGGTGCCCCGGTATCGTATCACAATCATAACTCCTATCTTTACCATTTTTCTTAGTTCGATCCTATTAGTAGTATCTTGATCTAGTAGAATAAAGTTTATGGCATGATCTAGTTTTGAGTTTTGCTTTATGATCCCTCTATGTAATCGAGTCCGTGAGTTATATATAATAAAGATTAGTGTTGAGTCAAGGGCTTGATTATTTTGCCATGATCTTGGGTGAATAAAAGAAAATAATAAAAAGAAACAAAAACAAAAAGTTCATATTGATCTTATTGAGAGTAATGACTTCACATAGAAAGAGTATGATGATTAAAAGTTGTTGGGAGTTAGCAGACATAGCTTTGGTCATTGTTGCAATTAATAGGAAGTAATAAGGAAAGAGAGGTTTTCACATATAGATATATTGTCATTGACATCTTTTATGATTGGGAGCACTCATTAAAATATGACATGCTAAAGAGTTGATGTTGGACAAGAAAGACAACGTAATGAGTTATGTCTTTCTTATATCTGAGATAAAGTATGTTGTCATGGTTCCTCTAACTTGTTGAGCTTGCCTTTCCCCCTCATGCTAGCCAAATTCTCAGCACCAAGTAGAAATACTACTTGTGCTTCCAAATATCCCTAAACCAGTTTTGCCATGAGAGTCCACCATATCTACCTATGGATTGAGTAAGATCCATCAAGTAAGTTGTCATCGGTGCAAAGCAATAAAAATTGCTCTAAATATGTATGATTGATTGGTGTGGGAGAAATAAGCTTTATACGATCTTGTGATGTGGAAGTAATAAAAGCGACGGACTGCATAATAAAGGTTCATATCACAAGTGGCAATATAAAGTGACGTTCTTTCGCATTGAGATTTTATATATCCAACCATAAAAGCGCATGGCAACCTCTGCTTCCCTCTGCGAAGGGCTTATCCTTTATTATTATCTTCTACCTTATGCAAGAGTCATGGTGATCTTCACCTTTTCTTTTTCATTTTATCCTTTGGCAAGCTCAGCATGTTGGAAAGAACATGATATATATATCTAATTGGATGTAGGGGAGCATGAACCATTATTGTTGACATTACCCTTGAGGTAAAAGGTTGTGGGGCAAAACTATAAAGCCCCTATCTTTCTCTGTGTCCGATTAAAACTCTGTAACCACAAGTATCGCGTGAGTGTTAGCAATTATGGAGGACTAAATGATAGTTGAGTATGTGGACTTGTTTTTTAGCTCTGACATAGACTCTTTCCGATGTTATGATAAATTGCAATTGCTTCAATGACTGAGATTATAGTTTGTCGGAGCCCAATAAGGTTTATGATTTATACTTTTGCATTGTGAATAGATCATCACTTGAACATAAGTAATCATATGACAAAATCTATATATGTTGCTGTTATAAGAATAATCATGATGCCTTCATGTCCGTATTTTATTTTTATCGACGCCTTTACCTCTAAACATGAGGACATATTTATTGTTATTGGCTTTTCGCTTGAGGACAAGCAAGGTCTAAGCTTGGGGGAGTTGATATGTCCATTTTGCATCATGCTTTTATATCGATATTTATTGCATTATGGACTGTTATTTCACTTTATGTCATAATACTTATGGCTATTCTCTCTTATTTTACAAGGTTTACATAAAGAGGGAGAATGCCGGCAGTTGGAATTCTGGTCTGGATAAGGAGCAAATATTAGAGACCTATTCTGCGCAACTCCAAAAGTCCTGAAACTCCACGGAACGTCTTAAAAGAAATAAAGAAAAATCCACACCAAAGATGAAGGCCAGGGGGCCCACACCCCGCTCACGAGGGTGGGGGTGCGCCCCCCCTAGGGCGCGCCCCCTACCTCGTGGCCCCCCTGGTGGCTCTCCGATGCCCATCTTCTCCTATATGAGGTCTTTCGATGAGAAAAAAATAAGGAGGAACTTTTCGGGACGAGACTCCGCCGCCACGAGGCGGAACCTTGGCGGATCCAATCTAGAGCTCCGGTAGAGCAGTTCTGCTGGGGATACTTCCCTCCGGAGGGGGAAATCATCACCATCGTCATCACCAACGCTCCTCTCATCGGGAGAGGGCAATCTCCATCAACATCTTCACCAGCACCATCTCATCTCCAAACCCTAGTTCATCTCTTGTATCCAATTCTTGTCTCAAAGTCCGGGATTGGTGCTAGTAGGTTGCTAGTCTTGATGCTAGTTGATTTAATTGGTGGAAGATCATATGTTCAGATCCTATATGCATATTATTACCCCTCTGATTATGAACATGAATATGCTTTGTGAGTAATTACGTTCATTCCTGAGGACAAGGGAGAAGTCTTGCTATGAGTAGTGATGTGAATTTGGTATTCGTTTGATATTTTGATAAGATGTATGTTGTCTAGCCTCTAGTGGTGTTATGTGAACGTCAACTACATAACACTTCACCATTATTTGGGCCTAGAGGAAGGCATTGGGAAGTAATAAGTAGATGATGGGTTGCTAGAGTGACATAAGCTTAAACCCTAGTTTATGCGTTGCTTCGTAAGGGGCTGATTTGGATCCATATGTTTCATGCTATGGTTAGGTTTACCTTAATACTTTTGTTGTAGTTGCGGATGCTTGCAATAGAGGTTAATCATAAGTGGGATGCTTGTTCAAGTAAGAACAGCACCCAAGCACCGGTCCACCCACATATCAAATTATCAAAGTATCGAACACGAATCATATGAACGTGATGAAAACTAGCTTGAGGATATTCTCATGTGTCCTCGGGAGCGCTTTTCCTATTATAAGAGTTTGTTCTGGCTTGTCCTTTGCTACAAAAGGATTGGGCCACCTTGCTGCACTTTATTTACTTTTGCCACTTGTTGCTCGTTACAATTTATCCTATCACAAAACTATCTGTTACCACTTATTTCAGTACTTGCAGAGAATACCTTGCTGAAAACCGCTTATCATTTCCTTCTGCTCCTCATTGGGTTCGACACTTTTACTTATTGAAAGGACTACGATAGATCCCCTATACTTGTGGGTCATCAATTACCAGTAGCGTTTGTTATAAAGTGTGCTACTAGTACAACTTAGCAACAATGTGGGTCTCTAGAGGGCACACTACTGGTAAGTTTACCACACCACACCACCCGACCAAAAAATATTAGCAGCATTTGTAGTCTAACCAGCACTACTATTAAGGAAATATCTGTAGTGCCTGTTCACCTAGACGCGCTACTTCTATTTCTTCTATGTGAAAACTTTTACCAGTGGCGTGGTTTTTGAACAAGCGCTATAGCTAGTTTTACTTACCAGTAGATATTTTGGCTGGCACTCATAGCAGTAGCACGCTTTGGTGCCCCGCGCTACTGCTATGGTCGCCAGCCAAAATATCTGCCACCTTTTCCCCCTCTTCTTCCTCTTCCTCCCCCATTTCTTTCTCTCACCTTCCCTCTTGCACTTTCTTGTTCCTTTCAATGCTTCCCCTCTTCTTTGCCCCTCCACCCCCCCCTCCATCAATGCCCTCCCTCCTTCCTCTTTCTGTCTTTTGCCCCTTCTCTTCTTTGGCCCTCCACCACCCTCTCCATTAATGCCCTCCCTCCTCCCTGTCTAGCTCTCTCTCTCCCTAGCTAGTTGGAGCTATATATATGTAGGTACCTCACTATCTAGAGCTACTAGCTAATTATAAGAAGGTGCTCGATATCCCTCTCGACAAATAGGTGAGCAAAAAAAGAGTTGTGCACGAATGGAAATATGTGTGTGTGTGTGTGTGATTAGGACCGAAACTATGTGCGATATGAATATACCGAATTGTGTGTGGCATGTGAGTGACAAGAGTTGCCTATGTTTTGCCGAAATGTCGATTCAATTCTGTTTCGGTGAATTTCGGGCAAACTCAATATGTCCTATGTTTAGTGAAGGTCATGCCGAATTTTTGTATGAATTTGATCCATGCATGCATATATACGTGGTTATAATATTTGCTCCGCACGTAGGTGATCATGAAGGTCAATGGAAGGATGGTGGAAAGATACTGGCAATCCACTATGGACGACATGTATGAAAAAAGACTGAAGGATGTTGTATGTCCGTGTCGAAGATGCAAAGGAACAGTCAGGCTCGACCCATTTGAGGGTGGTACATTCAAGGCGCACCTGCTCATGCATGGTTTCATGGATGGCCATACTCGATGGATAAGTGAAGATGATGATGATGATGAGGAGGAGGACGTCGATGGGGAAGGAAATAACGACATGGGGCCACCAGACGAAGAGATGACCGATTATGTGCCCGAAGAGGAAGACGACCTCGGAAATATCGATGGCGAAGAGATAGTTCAAGGCGGAGAAGACGCAGACATGCCACCGTCTTCATTGCTACTAAGTTCAGCCATGCGATACCCGCATGTTCGAGACCTGCTTTGCAAGAAGACGACTAGCGACGGAGCTGCTTCTAGAGAGGAGGCCAAACTGGTGCAACTGGAGGTAGACTCGATGACTCCTTTGTATGATGGTTGCAATCCTGAGGTGACCCGCTTGAGTTGCACACTAGAACTTCTAAAGACGAAGGCAAAAAACAAATGGGCAGATGCAAGCCTGGATGAGCTTCTGAAGTATCTAAAGAAGATTCTTCCCGCGGGAAGCCTGTGCCCTACTAGTGCCGAGGAGGCAAAGAAAATCGTGTGCCCTCTTGATCTGCCACACGTTAGATATCACACATGCATCAATGATTGCATCATATATCGGAACGAGCACGCGGAAAAAACCATCTGTTCAAAGTGCAATGCTTCATGATATAAAAAGGCCGGAAAGAAAGCTCCACATAAAGTTGTATGGCACTTTCCCATCACTCCGCGTCTACAACGGTATTTCGTAGATCCTAAGGAAGCAAAGCTTATGCGCTGGCACGCGGAGAGGGTGAAGCTAGATGCCGGAGATGATCCGAAGCTGAGACACCTCGCAGATGCTAGCCAGTGGAGAGCATTAAATGTTGAATTTAATTTTTTTTCCGCAAATGATCCAAGGAACATCGTGCTTGGTGCTAGTAGTGATGGCATGTATCTGTTTGGCAACCAGAACACCAATCATAGCACATGGCCCGTGTTCGTATGGATGTACAACCTTCCCCTGGTTGTGCATGAAGGAAAAATGCATACACATGGCTATGCTTATTCAAGGGCTGAGACAACCGGGAAATGATATAAATCTGTATCTCGGGTTACTAAAAGAGGAGCTACAGACCTTATGGACAATGCCGGCCAAGACATGGGATGAAAGCAAAGGAGAGTATTTTCTACATGAGAGCCGCGATGATCACGGCGGTGCAGGACTATCTCGGTTACGGCTATCTCTCCGGCCAGGTGTGCCACAGATATTGCGGATGCACGAGGTGCATGGATGATACAACTTCTCTGCAGCTATCGAAAGATGGCGGGTCTTCGAAAATCATGTACATGGGGCATCAAAGATGGCTCAAGAAGGATGACCCCGTGGAGAAAGCGTGGAGATCTATTCAATGGTAAGGCTGAGCATCGAGGTCCTCCACATAAGTGCAGCGTTGCAGAAATATATGAGTTATTGAAGAATTGGGAAGAGTGCCCCTCATCGGGAAAGATGAAGAAAAAGGCGCCAGAGCCCCTACTGAAGGTATGGAAGATGAGATCTATTTTCTGGGACTTGGAATACTGGCCCAAACTCGACACGTCTCATAGCCTTGATCAAATGCATATCACAAAAAATATACTTGAGAGTTTTCTTGGAACATTGATGAACATGCCGAAGAGGACCAAGGATGGCCCAAAGGCAAGAAAAGACTTGGAATTTTTGATTATCAGGAAAGATCTCCAAATTCCCGGTAAAAAGTCGTCATAGGAGACAGAGACGGGAGATAGGGGCAAAAAAGTAAGCAAGAAGGAAGAACAATATTGCCCCCCTCTTGCTTCATCTTAGATCCGAAGGAGGTCGATCAATTGTTCAAGTGCCTTGCCGGAATCAAAGTTAGTTCCGGATACTGTGGGAAGATAAGCAGATATCTGGACACTAAGAAAAAAAGGTTCAGCGGGATGAAGTCTCACGACTGTCATGTGATGATGACGTAGTTACTCCCGGTTGCACTTAGAGGGATTATGGACACACATGTGCGTGAGACGTTTACTGACCTATGCCACTTTTTCATGCTATCTCTTGAAAGTCTATAAGTGTGAAGCAACTCCATAGGCTACAGGAAGAGATCATTGTCATACTGAATGAGCTAGAGATGTACTTCCCGCCCACATTCTTTGATGTCACGGTGCATCTATGTGTCCAAATCGTGGACGACATCATCGACCTAGGGATGACATTCCTGCACAGCATGATGACGTTCGAGAGAATGAATGGGTCATCAAAGGATTCATTCGTAACATGCCCCGTCCAGATGGAAGCATAGCCCAGGATATCTGACCAAATAGTGCATCTCTTTCTGTGAGAGTTATCTAGTAGGCACCAGAGACCCTGTTGTTGTTTTGCCTGTCAACAAGCACTATGGAAGGCTCGAAGGCGAAGGTCACACCAACGGTCATAGGGATGTGAATGTGTTACGCTCGGGCCGACAAAACGACCTTGACAGGGAAAACTTAGTAGTGCTACAACACCTAGGTGTGCTAGAAGATTTCGTGACACTGCACAAAGAGACAATCGCAAAGAAGTACCATGACCGTGGGGTGCACAGGATGGACACTGAAGTTATTAGAGAGCAGGGCTGTCCGAACGGAACGCTCATATACGCCTTAGCACATGGCCCGTCGACCAACCTCGCGACTTATCAAGCATACGATATCAACGGATACACGTTCTACATGGAGGAGAAAGATATAAACAATGATGACCAAAACTCAGGGGTGACGATGGAAGCCATGACCGAGAATGTAATTGAAAGATGTTACAGAAGGGTCGAAGAGATATGGGAGCTTAACTACTCTGGATTGCATAGCGCGACGATGATCCATGTCAGATGGGCTAAGAATGTACAGAGAGAAAACTGACATTTCACTACCATGTGTATACCCGACTCCGATAGCGGTACCGTCAACGCCATCGCCAAAAATGAGCCTTCGGTACACGCTAAACACGTGACACAATGTTTCTACATAACTGGTCCAATCTATCCTAGCCGTGTTGTCGTGAGGAGAAACAAAAGGAGCATCACCAGAATGGATGGAGTCACCAACGAGGAAGACTACGACCAGTACGGTGATCTGATGAGGGAAGATGATGTTGATGACGATGAAACATACGTCAAAAGAAGAATGAAGACTACATTACCTACGAAAGATCGTAATCCCTGAAGAAGGAAAAGTCACGACCATGGGCTCAATTATTCGACAACGAACAAAAGAGGGAAGAACATTAGTCTGAAGCGTCGTCGTCGCCCAAGCTGACAAACTAATCCACAAATTTTGTGTGTGTCTATTTTGTATACCGCCATTAGCGGTCAAATTATGTAATATATATTATACTAATTATTATCTGGAGGGTAGCAATGGTATTGCTCCAATGACAGATCAAATTAAATCCTAGCTAGCTAGAGCTCTATGTACCCCTGCTATACAAACTTGTACAAATGCAAATGAAAGATAAGAAAAAGAAAAGTGCAAATGAAAGAAAAAGAAAAAGAAAGGAAGTTTTGCAAAATGAAATTAATGAAAGAAAAAAGGAACTAATAAGTTGTGGAAAATGAAATGAAATGAAAGAAAAAGAAAAATAAAAAAAGAAGGAAGTTTATGGAATATGAAAAAGGAAAGGAAAAAGAAATAGAAAAAAATAAAAATAAAATTAAAATAAAAAATTAAAATAAAAGAAAAAGAAAAATGAAGGAAGTTTGTGGAATATGAAAAATAAAAAGAAAAAGAAAAAGAAAAAGGAAAATGAAAGAAAAATAAAAATAAAAATAAAAAGAAAAAGAAAAAGTTAGCAGTAGCGCGGTTTGTGCTGGGCAGCGCTATAGCTAAGTTAGCTATAGCACGTTTTGCTACCCCGCGCTATAGCTAGTTAGATATAGCGCGTTTTGCTGCCTTGCACTATAGCTAAGTTGCCTAGACAGAGCCACACATCTCATTCCTCTCTCTCTCACTCTTGCTCAATCCGATCGATCCCCTTTCTCTGAGCTCACGCCACCACCGACACCGCACCCACCCATGCCGCCGTCGACGCGCGCCGCACCCGACCCCTCCCCCCTGCCACCGGCTGCCCGTCCCCCCCCCCCCCATGGCGCCCCCCGCCCCCCCCCCCTTTCACCGCTCCCCGTGTAGTCCCCACCACCGGCGCCATCTTCTCTCCGCCGACAGGTCTCTCTCTCTCTGACCAAATTTGGTCTCTGCAAATTGACAGGGCTCAGCGAGGAGGAGGACACCCTCAACCCATCGACCAGCAAGGTGCTCGGTGAGGATGAGAAGGACTCCCTCAACCCCCTCAGCCCAGTGACCCCGACCACGACACCGACGTCCTCAACCCCGACGCCACCCCCTCAGCCCCGGCGACCCTGACCCCGACGCACGGTGAGCCACCCCCTTCCTTTCCTCATGTTCTTAAATTAGGGCCAATTTTTTCTATGTAGGGGTCCAAATTGAGTTCATGAGCAGTAGCATTTGTTAGTTTATGTTGCTGTTAATTCTCTCTAGCTTGGGATCAATTGGTAGATGTTTTTGCCTGTTTCAATTTGGTAGTGACCAGCAGTGAGCCATTTTGGCATTGGAGAAAATTGCAAGAACAATGCTTCATTCATTGATATTGGCAGCAATATGGCTCACTGATATGTACTGGCAGCAATGCTTCATCTCTAGCTTTGCTAACTAAGCCACAAGTAGTTGTTGTATTGGCAGCAATGCTTCATTCATTGATATGTACTACTGCCGGTGGTTGCCCATTGTTAGGAGAGCTCAAAAGGCACATTGGAGTGATTTTTTGTCATGGTTGCCCATTGTTTCTTTTGATTTGTGCTAGCTTGTCAAAAAAAATTACAAAATTACTGCTTGCTCTTTCCTCAATATGCAAGGACATGTAGTGCTAGTTTGAAGGATATGTAGTACCAGCTAGCTATGGGCATTAAGCTTCACTTTTGCAGCACTGTAGAAAATGAAAATTAGCTTATATGTTGTTGTCCATTTTGAAAATGAGGATTTTTAATGGTAGTTTAGTTTAGATTTTTAAATGAGGATTTTTAATTAGCTTATGTTGCTGCTACTATGTGTGCTTGTTTATAAACAGAGAATGATGAGCAATAGCATGCATGCGTGATGACACACATCACTTGACATGCAGATGAGTATGCTCATGCTCACACTTGTTAGTGAAATGCTACTTCAGCACATAGTGCTTATTGTCATTTGCAGGGAAACCGATTGCGAGTGACCTATGTTTTGCTGAAATGTTGATTCATTTCCATTCCGGCAAATTTCAGGCGCTCTATATGTGCACTTTCTAGCAAAGGTCATGCCGAAATTTTCCGTGAATTTCGGCATGACTTGTGCTAGAAAGTTGGACATATCGAGTGCTCGAGATTTGTCACGATGAGAATGAAACGACATTTCCGGCAAAACAAAGGTAACTTTTTTTCATTATTCACTTTATTATATAAAGCTCGATAATTAAACGACTATGACATTGAACCCTAGGAAACATGACCGACACCGATGAGGCCGAAGGTTCTGAGTCCCAATTAGGTCGAGCACACGCCTACCTCAACTTTCTGGCGGATCAGGAGAGACAACAAGCTGGGTGTCAGGACCCCCTTATCATGATGGAGGACGAAAGTGGTGGTGCCGACACCGACACTGATGCCACCAATGACACCAGCACTGAGACTGGCGCTGATGATGTTGCTAACTATAGCACAGAAGGTGGGACCTCCCAAGCCAGTGAGGGAAAGAAGGAAAAGAGGACACGACGCCCAAATGAGCTCGGCACCAGAAGAATAGTGGTCACGGTGGTGCACCCTGGTGAGTTCAAGCCAATAGAGCCGCGGGAAGTGGCAGCGTGTTACGGCAACCAACTAGCATGCATCCTACGGGATATCGCTAACATCAACACCACAAAAATACGGAAGAATGAACATTTGAAGAAGCTGCTCCTAACTAGGTTGCACGCAAGATTCCTGTTCCCTGGTCGGAATGACGATGTCGACCCATGGGATGATGATGCCATGAAAAAATCAACAACAAAGCCATAGGGAAGTTCATCAACGCACCGAGTGCTTGGAAAACTAGGGTGAAAAAGGAGATTGAAGTAGACCATGAAACCTATGCTGAGATTGTTGTACACAATCCAAAAATTACGATAGAGGACTTTGAAAAGTTCAAGGAGACTTGCAATGAAGAAGCTGCCAAGGCGAGGTCGGAGAGAGGCAAGCAGCTGCAGGCAAAGAACATGGGGAACCACCGCCTTGGAAGTCGTGGTTACACGGGAAAGAGGCCCGTGTGGGCTAAGGAGGACGCAGAACGTGAACATCAGGGGATCCCAGACCCATTGGTTGAGTTCACCGACCAGCAGGAGCACGACTTCATCAGGGCTTGATTCTCGTGGGACCCCCCAAATTTTTTTTTCACCAATGGGTCGACTAGAAAATTCATGAGATTACTGGTAATTATCCTTTTACCACCTTACATATTAGCTTCTAATCAATGAAGTCTACTACATTCTAACCGCATTCGTAAATGATTCACGGTCCATTTTGCAGAGAGAGGAACACAAGCCTGCGGCCGAAAGCGACTCGTCGACTCAGTCGACTCAGTCGTCGGCGAAGTACAAGTGGGACACTCCTTTCAACCGGGCCATGAACATAATGATGGGACACCCGCCGGGCTAGTGGCCGCAATATGGACGTGTGCACGGCGCCGGGGACGACCCCATGTGGAAGTACTATTATAACAAGGACCCCGAGGCTAAAAGACAGAGAAAGAAATTCAGTCAAGTGACTATCGACGAGAAGGTGGCGCGGGCGATGAAGAAAACTGAAGCTGAGACCAAAGTTGAGGCAATCCGGGAAGCGGTAGCTGCCTGTAGACATGATATAGTGGCTGCCTTTTACAAGCTTGATTCCAACTGTGGTCACCTTGGTGCAACAAAATCCAAACGCGCCACCAACTGGTTTTCCCATGCCCAGCTTCACCGGGAGGAAATCAATGAACACCGCACCCATACCCGTACCTAGTATGGAAACCGCACCCGCACCTACTCCAGCACCTGCTCCTGCACCCAGCTCTCACAGCAGCCCTAGCTCCGTCTCTGGCTTGAATGTCGGGCCGTCGACATTGGCTGAGCTAGATGCCCACACGGTAAATACGCCTTGCACCCTCATCAACTCAACTAATTAATTAATCTTCAGTAGCCATTCTTTTTGGATCTCTAACGCCGCACGTATATGTCTGTAGGCCGACTCCACTTCATGCACCCTCCTTTACAACATGAATGGTGGGTTGGTGGATGTGGGGAAGGGTACTATACTGAAGCCCAAGGATCGATTGTTCCACTGCTGGAAGATGCCTGATAACGCCTTAAGGGTCTCCGTGGCGAGTGTGAAAGCGGGCTACGAGGGTTTCCCTCGTCCGATACAAACCAATGGAGAGGATGACGAGACCCCCATGCAGCTTGGCCAATGCAAAAATTGGCCGATCATGTGGCTGAAAAATCTTCTTCGTGTCGAGGTGGCCGGGAGCACACCAACGAGACCTCAGGAAGGTATGATCACAACCCCACCTACACAAGTACAACCATCGTCTATGCTGATTGCTGAGATCGAGAGACACGAGGAAGGAGGGCCAACCGTTCTGGCAGATGATGCCATCTGCCCCATGGATATGGATCATGACATGGAGGAGACCGATGACCCTCTCCAGTATCTCAATACCGGCTTTGCCAACGAAGTAACAATGAGTAAACCATATGAATATGAGATGCATGTACCAGAGCCGGAACATCCTTGGGAGTGCAAGAAGTCTTTGTTCATGCAATCCTCGCAGGACATGCCTCCAGATGCCGGTTCCACCCAAGCTCAACTAATTAGCTAGAGTCATCCAATGCTGAGCCCGACAACACTAGGGGTGGTGCTCAGGGAGGGTCTGACAGACCCACCAGCACCTCAACCCACCAAGAAGAAGCAAAGGAAGAGATCGACGACGAGAAAATCCAATAAAGCTGGCAATGTTGGTTCTAGCAGCCAGCAACCTTCGACCAAGGTTGATAGTGTACCGATGAAACATGCGCCATTAATCCATGTCGCGGGAGAGCCTATGGTACCGGTGAATGCACTAGCTGCCATAACCGGGGATCTCAGGAGACTCCATGACCATGTGCTTTCGACAGAGAGAAGCCTCCTTGCCTCGGATGATCCAGGATACCCACTTTATACGGTTCATGTGCCGAGCGGTTGCAAGATGTATGTCCACACATGCCCCGCGGACCTCTTCTTCCTGAGGTTTGATTATATCTTCCAGATGTTTCAAATGAGGACACTCGATTTTACGTTCGTCCGCCTGTATGCGCCGCACATGAACTACATCGTCACGAGAGAGCAAGTCACCGGTCTTGCGTTCGCGGACCCATACTACATGCATGAGGGCTTCTTGTCAATCAACGACGCCAACCGTCAATATGCGCGTCAGTACATCGAAGAATTCTTGGTCAGCAATAAGGACAAAGAAACAATTCTCCTACCTTATCATCCCGGGTAAGTCATCCGCGGATAGCACTATAACACATACATCATTTCGTGCATTTCAATAATTACTTTGCATGCATGGAGGCTAACTTGATCGTGTATTTTGCGCAGCGGGGGGTGTAGTCATGTCGTTCTCATTGTTCTTTACCCGCGTTACTCCCATGCTCTATATTCGGACCCGTCGAAGAACATACAGAAGAAAGATTACACACACATAAAGTATGTTCTGGACAGAGCTATGCTGGGCTTCAGCATGCAGGGTGGCTACATCCAATGCAAAAAAACAAATAAGGTCGGGCTCTGTTTCAGCCACAAGACTGACTTCTGTTGCATCCGGCAACCGACAAGAAGTTAGAATGATGGATTCTACGTCATCCATCTAATGATGGAGTACAGAAGGGATGTCCAATCACTTTGCATGAAATCTTCATCTGATACCCATATCCAGAGATGGGCCGAAGCCTTTGGAGCCGTGCCGGATAATCAACTTCGAAATGATTTCTACCGGATCCAGGAGGAAATTGCATCCATCATCATGGAAGATGTCCATGAAGAGAATGGGATGTTCTACGGCGGCCCAATATCGCCAGCTGACGTCCGAACCCGCATTGCCCTACAATGTCAGGACATGATGCCTTTCACTAAGCTTGGCTCCACCCTTCCGGATATGGACATATGGGAAGAGTGCACTGCTTAAAAACAATGTGTCTATTTAGTTACTTGTTACTTTCTGTGCGATGAAACTTTGAATCTCTCAGTACGACGAAACTATTAGATGTATGGTGTCGCGCTCTAGTTAATTACTTTCGGTACAAGTTAACTATGTTTACTATATATGTTGCTTCTATTTCATAACTGTTTCATTGAGTTCGCTTCATGATATATATATATATGCATCTCTGACAAGTATATAGATCAACGATGGCGAGGAAGTGGTATACCGTGTATGTAGGGCATGTTCCGGGTGTGTATCATGAGTGGCCAGAGTGTCAGGCCCAAGTCTCTGGCTTCTCCGGTGGAAGCCAGAAAGGATTTGATAGCAGAGCGCAAGCCGAAGCTAGTTACTTGAGATTCATAGCACAACAGGGGATTCGGAACCAGCGCCGCTGCAAAAACTACTACATAATACCGCTTTTGATCATCGTGATTGCTCTTATCTCGTATGTCATAGTTTAGGTAGATGACGAAACATGTGTCTACGGTGACAATGTAAGAGACATGTGATCATTAACTTGTATCGCTATTTCGAGATGATGATGAGATCGACATCATTTGTGTTCGATAATGATGATATGATGAGACTATGTTGTACCACTTCGATGATGATGATGTGACATTCCTTTTTCAGATAGTTTCAGTGTATGTGTATGTTGTAATTGTATAAAACCTGTAAAAATACGAATACATCAAAATAAAAAAAGAAAATACTAGCAGTAGCGTGGGGTTTTGGAGTAGTAGTAGTGCTGCCTTACCAGTAGCGTTGGTTGTAGGTGCATGCTACTAGTATTATCAGTAGCGATGGACAGATGCACACTACTACTAATTCTTTGACCTCTCCCTATTTTCCAAAAAGAGAAATTCAAAGGGAGAAGAGAGAACCAGGCCGGCCCATTTGCATCATGGCCCAACACACTAAAGGAAATATGCCCTAGAGGCAATAATAAATTTGTTATTTATATTTCCTTATATCATGATAAATGTTTATTATTCATGCTAGAATTGTATTAACTGGAAACTTAGTACATGTGTGAATACATAGACAAACAGAATGCCACTAGTATGCCTCTACTTGACTAGCTCATTGAATCAATGATGGTTATATTTCCTAACCATAGACATGAGTTGTCATTTGATTAACAGGATCACATCATTAGAGAACGATGTGATTGACTTGACCCATCCGTTAGCTTAGCACGATGATCATTTAGTTTGTTGCTATTGCTTTCTCCATAACTTATACATGTTCCTATGACTATGAGATCATGCAACTCCCGAATGCTGGAGGAACACTTTGTGTGCTACCAAATGTCACAACATAACTGGGTGATTATAAAGGTGCTCTATAGGTGTCTCCGATGGTGTTTGTTGAGTTGGCATAGATCGAGATTAGGATTTGTCACTCCGATTGTCGGAGAGGTATCTCTGGGCCCTCTCGTAATGCACATCACTATAAGCCTTGCAAGCAATGTGACTAATGAGTTAGTTACGGGATGATACATTATGGAACGAGTAAAGAGACTTGCCGGTAATGAGATTGAACTAGGTATTGAGATATGGACGATCGAATCTCGGGCAAGTAACATACCGATGACAAAGGGAACAACGTATATCGTTATGCGATTTGACCGATAAAGATCTTCGTAGAATATGTGGGAGCCAATATGAACATCTAGATTCCGCTATTGGTTATTAACCGGAGACGTGTCTCGGTCATGTCTACATAGTTCTCGAACTCGTAGGGTCCGCATGCTTAACGTTCGGTGACAATCGGTATTATGAGTTTATGTGTTTTGATGCACCGAAGGTAGTTCAGAGTCCCAGATATGATCATGGACATGACGAGGAGTCTCGAAATGGTCGAGACATAAAGGTTGATACATTGGATGACTATATTCGGACACCGGATGAGTTTTGGGGGTCACCGGATAATTATTGGAGTGCCGGGGGGTTATCGGAACCCCCGGGGAACTAATGGGCCAACATGGGCCTTGTGTGTGTGAGAGAGAGGAGGGGCCATAGGGCTGGCCGCGCCCCCTCTTGGGAGTCCGAATTGGACAAGGAGGGGGGGCGCACCCTCTTTCCCTCCCTCTGTCCCTCTCTTTCCTTTCCCCTCATTCTTCCTAGTTGGACTAGGAAAGGGGGAGTCCTACTCCTACTAGGAGGAGGACTCCTCCCTCTCCTTGGCGCATCCCAAGGCCGGGCGGCCTCCCCCCCTACTCCTTTATATAGGGGGCAGGGGGGCACCCTAGGATACACAAGTTGATCATTGATCCCTTAGCCGTGTGCGGTGCCCCTCCACCATAATCCACCTCGGTCATATTGTAGTGGTGCTTAGGCGAAGCCCTGTTCTGGTAGCATCATCATTACCGTCATCATGCTGTCGTGCTGACGAAGCTCTCCCTCAACACTCTACTGGATCGTGAGTTCGTGGGACCTCATCGAGCCGAACGTGTGCAAATCGTGGAGGTGCCGTACTTTCGGTACTTGGATCGGTCGATCGTGAAGACGTACGACTACATCAACTGCGTTGTCATAACGCTTCCGCTTATGATCTACGAGGGTATGTGGACAACACTCTCCCCTCTTGTTGCTATGCATCACCATGATCTTGCGTGTGCGTAGGATTTTTTTTGACATTACTGCGTTCCCCAACAGTGGCATCTGAGCCAGGTTTATGCGTAGATGTTATATGCATGAGTAGAACACAAAGGAGTTGTTGGTGTGGGTATATACATATTGCTTGCCGTCACTAGCTGATTCTTGATTCGGCGGTATTGTTGGATGAAGCGGCCCAGACCGACATTACGCGTATGCTTACGCGAGACTGGTTCTACCGACGTGCTTCGCACACAGGTGGCTGGTGGGTGTCAGTTTCTCCAACTTTAGTTGAATCGGATTCAATGAATAGGGTTCTTTCTGAAGATCAAAAAGCAATCACTATACCACGTTGTGGTTTTTGATGCGTAGGTAAGAATGGTTCTTGCTCAGCCCATAGCAGCCACGTAAAACTTGCAACAACAAAGTAGAGGACGTCTAACTTGTTTTTGCAGGGCATTGCTATGTCTCGAGCTAGCGTTGGTTTTCCTCGAAGAGGAGGGGGTGATGCAGCACAGTAGCGTAAGTATTTCCCTCAGTTTTTGAGAACCAAGGTATCAATCCAGTAGGAGGTCACGCGCAAGTCCCTCATACCTGCACAAAACGGTAGCAACTCGCAACCAACGCTTAGGGGTTGTCAATCCCTTCACGGTCACTTACGAGAGTGAGATCTGATAGAGATAATATTTTTGGTATTTTTGGTATAAAGATGCAAAGTGAAAAGTAAAAGCAAAACAAGTAAAATAAAGTAATGGAGATTGATATGATGAGAATAGACCCGGGGGCCATAGGTTTCACTAGTGGCTTCTCTCAAGAGCATAGATATTCTATGGTGGGTGAACAAATTACTGTTGAGCAATTGATAGAATTTAGCATAGTTATGAGGTTATCTAGGTATGATCATGTATATAGGCATCACGTCCGTGACAAGTAGACCGACTCCTGCCTGCATCTACTACTATTACTCCACTCATCGACCGCTATCCAGCATGCATCTAGAGTATTAAGTTAAAAACAGAGTAACGCCTTAAGCAAGATGACATGATGTAGAGGAATAAATTCATGCAATATGATAAATACCCCATCTTGTTATCCTCGATGGCAACAATACAATACGTGCCTTGCAACTCTTTCTGTCACTGAGTAAGGACACCGCAAGATTGAACCCAAAGCTAAGAACTTCTCCCATTGCAAGAACTACCAATCTAGTTAGCCAAACCAAATGGATAATTCAAAGAGACTTGCAAAGATAACTCAATCATACATAAAAGAATTCAGAGAAGATTCAAGTATTATTCATAGATAAGTTGGATCATAAACCCACAATTCATCGGTCTCAACAAACACACCGCAAAAAGAAGATTACATCGAATAGATCTCCACGAGAGAGGGGGAGAACATTGTATTGAGATCCAAAAAGAGAGAAGAAGCCATCTAGCTACTAGCTATGGACCCGAAGGTCTGAAGTAAACTACTCACACTTCATCGGAAGGGCTATGGTGTTGATGTAGAAGCCCTCCGTGATGGATGCCCTCTCCGGCGGAGCTCCGGAACAGGCCCCAAGATGGGATCTCGTGGATACAGGAAGTTGCGGCGGTGGAATTAGGTTTTTTGGCTCCGTCTCTGGTCTATTGGGGGTACGTAGGTATATATAGGAGGAAGGAGCACGTCAGTGGAGCTCCGAGGGGCCCATGAGGTAGGGGGGCGCGCCCAGGGGGGGCGCCCTCCACCCTCATGACCTCCCCGGAAACTTCTTGGAGTAGGGTCCAAGTCTCATGGATCACGTTCGGTGAGAACATCACGTTCCCGAAGGTTTCATTCCGTTTGGACTCCGTTTGATATTCTGTTTCCTCGAAATACTGAAATAGGCAAAAAACAGCAATTCTGGGCTGGGCCTCCGGTTAATAGGTTAGTCCCAAAAATAATATAAAAGTGGAAAATAAAGCCCAATATAGTCCAAAACAGTAGATAAAGTAGCATGGAGCAATCAAAAATTATAGATACGTTGGAGACGTATCAGGCATGTTGTGATGTGATATGGTCAAGACATGATTCTAAATTTTATTGTATGAGATGATCATGTTTTGTAACACAGTTATCGGCAACTGGCATGAGCCATGTGGTTGTCGCTTTATTGTATGAAATGCAATCGCCATGCAATTGCTTTACTTTATCACTAAGTGATAGCGATAGTCATAGAAGCAATAGTTGGCGAGACAACAACGATGCTTCGATGGAGATCAAGGTGTCAAGCCGGTGACGATGGTGATCATGATGGTGCTTTCTAGATGGAGATCAAAGGCACAAGATGATGATGGCCATATCATATCACTTATATTGATTGCATGTGATGTTTATCCTTTATGCATCTTATTTTTCTTAGTTCGGCGGTAGCATTATAAGATGATCTCTCACTAAATTTCAAGGTATAAGTGTTCTCCCTGAGTATGCACCGTTGCTATAGTTCGTCGTGCCGAGACACCACATGATGATCGGGTGTGATAAGCTCTACGTTCACATACAATGGGTGCAAGCCAGTTTTACACACATAGAATACTCAGGTTAAACTTGACGAGCCTAGCATATGCAGATATGGCCTCGGAACATTGAGACCGAAAGGTCGAGCGTGAATCATATAGTAGTTATGATCAACATAGTGATGTTTACATTGAAAACTACTCCATCTCACGTGATGATCGGACATTTAGTTGATATGGATCACGTGATCACTTAGATGATTAGAGAGATGTCTATCTAAGTGGGAGTTCTTAAGTAATTTGATTAATTGAACTTTAATTTATCATGAACTTAGTACCCGATAGTATTTTGCATGTCTATGTTGTTGTAGATAGATGGCCCGTACTGTTGTTCCGTTGAATTTTAATGCGTTCCTAGAGAAAGCTAAGTTTAAAGATGATGGTAGCAACTACACGGACTGGGTCCGTAACTTGAGGATTATCCTCATTGCTGCACATAAGAATTACGTCCTGGAAGCACCTCTAGGTGACAAACCTGCTGCAGGAGCAACGCCAGATGTTATGAACACCTGGCAGAGCAAAGCTGATGACTACTCGATACTTTAGTGTGCCATGCTTTACGGTTTAGAACCGGGAGTTCAACGACGTTTTGAATGTCATGGAGCATATGAGATGTTCTAGGAGTTGAAGTTAATATTTCAAGCAAATGCCCGGATTGAGAGATATGAAGTCTCTAATAAGTTCTACAGCTACAAGATGGAGGAGAATAGTTTTGTCAGTGAACATATACTCAGAATGTCTGGGTACCACAACCACTTGACTCAACTGGGAGTTAATCTTCCTGATGATAGTGTCATTGAAAGAGTTCTTCAATCACTGCCACCAAGCTACCAGAGCTTCGTGATGAACTATAATATGCAAGGGATGGATAGGACAATTCCTGAGCTCTTCGCAATGCTAAAAGCTGCGGAGGTAGAAATCAAGAAGGAGCATCAAGTGTTGATGGTCAACAAGATCACTAGTTTCAAGAAAAAGGGTAAAGGGAAGAAGGGGAACTTCAAGAAGAACAACAAACCAGTTGCAGCTCAAGTGAAGAAACCCAAGTCTGGACCTAAGCCTGAGACTGAGTGCTTCTACTGCAAAGGGACTGGTCACTGGAAGCGGAACTGCCCCAAGTATTTGTCGGAGAAGAAGGATGGCAAAGTGAAAGGTATATTTGATATACATGTTATTGATGTGTACCTTACTAATGCTCGCAGTAGTGCCTGGGTATTTGATACTGGTTGTTGCTAACATTTGCAACTCGAAATAGGGGCTACGGATTAAGCGAAGATTGGCTAAGGACGAGGTGAGGATGCGCGTGGGAAATGGTTCCAAAGTCGATGTGATCGCCGTCGGCACGTTACCTCTACATCTACCTTCAGGATTAGTTTTTGGCCTAAATAATTGTTATTTGGTGCCAGTGTTGAGCCCGAACATTATATCTGGATCTTGTTTGATGCGAGATGGTTATTCATTTAAATCAGAGAATAATGGTTGTTCTATTTATATGAGTAATATCTTTTATGGTCATGCACCCTTGATGAGTGGTCTATTTTTACTAAATCTTGATAGTAGTGATACACATGTTCATAGTATTGAAGCCAAAAGATGCAGAGTTGATAATGATAGTGCAACTTATTTGTGGCACTGCCGTTTGGGTCATATTGGTGTAAAGCGCATGAAGAAACTCCATTCTGATGGACTTCTGGAATCACTTGATTATGAATCACTTGGTACTTGCGAACCATGCCTCATGGGCAAGATGACTAAAACTCCGTTCTCCGGAACAATGGAGCGAGCAACAAAGTTATTGGAAATCATACATACTGATGTATGTGGTCCAATGAACATTGAGTCTCGCGGCGGATATCGTTATTTTCTCACCTTCACAGATGATTTGAGCAGATATGGGTATATCTACTTAATGAAACATAAGTCTGAAACATTTGAAAAGTTCAAAGAATTTCAGAGTGAAGTGGAAAATCATCATAACAAGAAAATAAAGTTTCTACGATCTGATCGTGGAGGAGAATATTCGAGTTATGAGTTTGGTCTTCATTTGAAACAATGTGAAATAGTTTCGCAACTCACGCCACCCGGAACACCATAGCGTAATGGTGTGTCCGAACATTGTAATCGTACTTTACTAGATATGGTGCGATCTATGATGTCTCTTACTGATTTACCGCTATCGTTTTGGGGTTATGCTTTAGAGACGGCTGCATTCACGTTAAATAGGGCACCATCTAAATCCGTTGAGATGATACCTTATGAACTATGTGAAAGGATCGAGAAGAGGTGTCTAGAAGGGTGGTGATTAGACATTAAGTGCTAAAAGTTGCAGTTTTTAAATTCTTTAGGTTGAAGTGGAGTTTAGGCACAAGTTTAACAAACACAATACATATCAAGCAAGCATGCAAAGAGTATATGAGCAGCGGAAAGTAAAGCATGCAACTTGCAAGAATGTAAAGAGAAGGGTTTGGAAGACTCAAATGCAATTGGAGACACGGATGTTTTGTCGTGGTTCCGATAGGTGGTGCTATCGTACATCCACGTTGATGGAGACTTCAACCCACGAAGGGTAACAGTTGCGCGAGTCCATGGAGGGCTCCACCCACGAAGGGTCCACGAAGAAGCAACGTTGTCTATCCCACCATGGCCATCGCCACGAAGGACTTGCCTCACTAGCGGTAGATCTTCACGAAGTAGGCGATCTCCTTGCCTTTACAAACTCCTTGGTTCAACTCCACAGTCTTGTTGGAGGCTCCCAAGTGACACCTAGCCAATCTAGGAGACACCACTCTCCAAGAAGTAACAAATGGTGTGTTGATGATGAACTCCTTGCTCTTGTGCTTCAAATGATAGTCTCCCCAACACTCAACTCTCTCTCACAGGATATGGATTTGGTGGAAAGAATATTTGAGTGGAAAGCAACTTGGGGAAGGCTAGAGATCAAGATTCATATGGTAGGAATGGAATATCTTGGTCTCAACACAAGTGTAGGTGGTTCTCTCTTAGAAAATATAGGTTGGAAGTGTAGGTTTGTTCTGATGGCTCTCTCCACGAATGAAGAGGAGGTGGAGGGGTATATATAGCCTCCACACAAAATCTAACCATTACACTTAACTTTCCAAACTCGGTGGGACCGAATGGTTAAACTCAGTCGGACCGATTCAGCAAAGCTAGTGACCGTTACGGTTTTCGGTGGGACCGACATGCAACTCGGTAGGACCAATATGATTAGGGTTAGGGCATAACGTAATCTCGGTGAGACCGATTACACAAACTCGGTGAGACCGATTTTGGTAATAAGCTAACCAGAGAGTTGGTCAGGTAAACTCGGTGGGACCGATCGCTCATTTTGGTGAACCGAAACGTTACGAAGGGAAAATAGAGAGTCTACATTGCAATCTTGGTGGGACCGATCGCAAGTTTTCGGTGAGACCGAAAGTATTGCAATAGGCAACAGAGAGTTTGCAATCCCATCTCGGTGAGACCGAGATCCCTATCGGTGAGACCGATTTGCCTAGGGTTTGTGGTAGTGGCTAAGACATTTGAAACTCGGTGGCACTGGATAGGAAGAATCAGTGGGGCCGAGTTTGACTTTTGGTTTAGGTCATATGTGGATGTGAGAACGTAGTTGAGGGCTTTGGAACATATCACTAAGCATTTGAGCAAGAGCCTCATTAAGCAACACCTCATCCCTCCTTGATAGTATTGGCTTTTCCTATAGACTCAATGTGATCTTGGATCACTAAAATAGAAAATGTAGAGTCTTGAGCTTTAAGCTTGAGCCAATCCTTTGTCCTTAGCATCTTGAAGGGGTTTCACATCCTCTAGTCCATGCCACTTCACTGTTGAACTTATCTGAAACATACTAGATAAAAATGTTAGTCCAACAAGAGATATGTTGACATTAATTACCAAAACCACCTAGGGACCACTTGTGCTTTCACTATGGTTTAGCAAGAAACCCAAGTTGTCATTTCTTAAAGTTTGGGGCTGTGATGCTTATGTGAAAAAGCTTCAACCTGATAAGCTCAAACCTAAATCGGAGAAATGTGTCTTCATAGGATACCCAAAGGAGACTGTTGGGTACACCTTCTATCACAGATCTGAAGGCAAGATATTTGTTGCTAAGAATGGATCCTTTCTAGAGAAGGAGTTTCTCTCGAAAGAAGTGAGTGGGAGGAAAGTAGAACTTGATGAGGTAATTGTACCTGCTCCCTTATTGGAAAATAATTCATCACTGAAATCAGTTCCAATGATTCCTACACCAGTAAGTGAGGAAGCTAATGATGATGATCATGAAACTTCTGATCAAGTTACTACCGAACCTCGTAGGTCAACCAAAGTGAGATCCGCACCAGAGTGGTACGGTAATCCTGTTCTGGAAGTCATGTTACTTGACCATGGCGAACTTACGAACTATGAGGAAGCGATGATGAGCCCAGATTCCGCAAAATGGCTTGAGGCCATGAAATCTGAGATGGGATCCATGTATGAAAACAAAGTATGGACTTTGGGCCCGATGATCGGCAGGCCATAGAGAATAAATGGATCTTCAAGAAGAAGACTGATGCTGACAGTAATATTACTGTCTACAAAGCTCGACTTGTTGCGAAAGGTTTTCGACAAGTTCAAGGAGTTGACTACAATGAGACCTTCTCACCCGTAGCGATGCTTAAGTCTGTCCGAATCTTGTTAACAATTGCCGCATTTTATGATTATGAAATTTGGCAAATGGATGTCAAAACTGCATTCCTTAATGGATATCTTAAAGAAGAGTTGTATATGATGCAACCAGAAAGTTTTGTCGATCCGAAAGGTGCTAACAAAGTGTGCAAGCTCCAGCGATCCATTTATGGACTAGTGCAAGCCTCTCGGAGTTGGAATATACGCTTTGATAGTGTAATCAAAGCATGTGGTTTTATACAGACTTTTGGAGAAGCCTGTATTTACAAGAAAGTGAGTAGAGCTCTGTAGCATTTCTAATATTATATGTAGATGACATATTGTTGATCGGAAATGATACTGAATTTCTGAATAGTATGAAAGGATACTTGAATAAGAATTTTTCAATGAAAGACCTCGGTGAAGCTGCTTATATATTGGGCATCAAGATCTATAGAGATAGATCAAGACGCTTAATTGGACTTTCATAAAGCACATACCTTGATAAAGTTTTGAAGAAGTTCAAAATGGATCAGGCAAAGAAAGGGTTCTTGCCTGTATTACAAGGTGTGAAGTTGAGTCAGATTCAATGCCCGACCACCGCAGAAGATAGAGAGAAAATGAAAGGTGTTCCCTATGCTTCAGCCATAGTCTCTATCATGTATGCAATGCCGTGTAACAGACCTGATGTGTGCCTTGCTATCAGTCTAGCAGGGAGGTACCAAAGTAATCCAGGAGTGGATCACTGGACATTGGTCAATAACATCTTGAAATACCTGAAAAGGACTAAGGATATGTTTCTCGTATATGGAGGTGACAAAGATCTCGTCGTAAATGGTTACGTCGATGCAAGCTTTGACACTGATCCGGATGACTCTAAGTCACAAACCGGATACGTGTTTTTATTAAATGGTGGAGCTGTCAGTTGGTGCAGTTCCAAGCAGAGTGTTGTGGCGGGATCTATGTGTGAAGCGAAATACATAGCTGCTTCGGAAGAAGCACATGAAGGAGTCTGGATGAAGGAGTTCATATTCGATCTAGGTGTAATACCTAGTGCATCGGGTCCAATGAAAATCTTCTGTGACAATACTGGTGCAATTGCCTTGGCAAAGGAATCCAAATTTCACAAGAGAACCAAGCACATCAAGAGACACTTCAATTCCATCCGCGATCAAGTCAAGGAGGGAGACATAGAGATTTGCAAGATACATACGGATCTGAATGTTGCAGACCCATTGACTAAGCCTCTCTCACGAGCAAAACATGATCAGCACCAAAAACTCCATGGGTGTTAGAATCATTACAATGTAATCTAGATTATTGACTCTAGTGCAAGTGGGAGACTGAAGGAAATATGCCCTAGAGGCAATAATAAAGTTGTTATTTGTATTTCCTTATATCATGATAAATGTTTATTATTCATGCTAGAATTGTATTAACCGGAAACTTAGTACATGTGTGAATACATAGACAAACAGAATGTCACTAGTATGCCTCTACTTGACTAGATCTTTGAATCAATGATGGTTATGTTTCCTAACCATAGACATGAGTTGTCATTTGATTAACTGGATCACATCATTAGAGAATGATGTGATTGACTTGACCCATCCGTTAGCTTAGCACGATGATCATTTAGTTTGTTACTATTGCTTTCTCCATAACTTATACATGTTCCTATGACTATGAGATCATGCAACTCCCGAATGCTGGAGGAACACTTTGTGTGCTACCAAACGTCACAACATAACTGGGTGATTATAAAGGTGCTCTACAGGTGTCTCCGGTGGTGTTTGTTGAGTTGGCATATATCAAGATTAGGATTTGTCACTCCGATTGTCGGAGAGGTATCTCTGGGCCCTCTCGGTAATGCACATCACTATAAGCCTTGCAAGCAATGTGACTAATGAGTTAGTTACAGGATGATGCATTACAGAACGAGTAAAGAGACTTGCCGGCAACGAGATTGAACTAGGTATTGAGATGCCGACGATCGAATCTCGGGTAAGTAACATATCGATGACAAAGGGAACACCGTATATCGTTATGCGGTTTGACCGATAAAGATCTTCGTAGAATATGTGGGAGCCAATATGAACATCCAGGTTCCGCTATTGGTTATTTACTGGAGACGTGTCTCGGTCATGTCTACATAGTTATCGAACCCATAGGGTCCGCATGCTTAATGTTCGGTGACGATCGGTATTACGAGTTTATGTGTTTTGATGTACCAAAGGTAGTTCGGAGTCCTAGATATGATCACGGACATGACAAGGAGTCTCGAAATTGTCGAGACATAAAGATTGATATATTGGATGACTATATTCGGACAACGGATGAGTTCCGGGGGTCACCGGATAATTATCGGAGTGCCGGGGGGTTATCGGAACCCCCCGGGGAACTAATGGGCCAACATGGGCCTTGTGTGTGAGAGAGGAGGGGCCATAGAGCTGGACGCGTGCCCCCCTTGGGAGTCTGAATTGGACAAGGAGGGGGGGGGGGCGACGCCCCCTCTTTCCCTCCCTCTCTCCCTCTCTTTCTTTTCCCCTCCTTCTTCCTAGTTGGACTAGGAAAGGGGGAGTCCTACTCCTACTAGGAGGAGGACTCCTCCCTATCCTTGGTGCGCCCCAAGGCCGGCTGGCCTCCCCCTTTGCTCCTTTATATACGGGGGCAGGGGGGCACCCTAGGACACCCAAGTTGATCATTGATCCCTTAGCCGTGTGTGGTGCCCCCTCCACCATAATCCACCGCGGTCATATCGTAGCGGTGCTTAGGCGAAGTCCTGTTCCGGTAGCATCATCATCACCGTCATCATGCCGTCGTGCTGACGAAGCTCTCCCTCGACACTATGCTGGATCGTGAGTTCATGGGACGTCACCGAGCCGAACGTGTGCAGATCGCGGAGGTGTTGTACTTTCGGTACTAGGATCGGTCGATGTTGAAGACCTACAACTACATCAACCGCGTTGTCATAACGCTTCCGCTTACCGTCTACGAGGGTATGTGGATAACACTCCCCCCTCTCATTGCTATGCATCACCATGATCTTGCTTGTGCGTAGGAATTTTTTTGAAATTACTACGTTCCCCAACACACACAGTCTAGTCGCCCCCATCTTAACCCTAGCCTCCTCTCGATCCCCTCGTTCTCTCCCATCTCCCCTTCGTTCTCCTCCTACGCCACCACACACAGAGAGGAGCACAGTATCGCGCTCGCGCCTCCTACCACTCCACCTTCGGCCTCCCCTTCCTCTGCTCCTCCTCACCTCGCGTCCTCACCGTGGTCCCGCACACCGCCCGGCGACCCTGCTACTCACCGAAATGAGCAGACGCTCTTCCATGGCGTCCGGCGGACCTCCTTCCTCTGTTGATCCCGACCGTGCCGCCATCGTGAAGCCCTTGCTCCTTCTTCTCTCCACAGGCTCCACCCCGCGCTTCCCTTTCACCTCACTGAACCCGCACAGCCGCTGACCATTGAGGCCACTGTGCTGGCCCGCCGCTTCACCGCCATGCCTTGCTTCTCCTCCCGTGTCGATGCCCTCCTTGTTTGGCTGCTCGTGCTCGCAGCTCCGTCCGTGAGCTCGTGCATCCACCAGCAGCCCCACTTTCCTGCGCCCCCACGCACATCTAGCCGCCCGTCGGCCACCACCACCATGCGCCACACGCCAGCAACCTCCTGCCTCGTAGCCCGACCTCCTGTCCCATGCCGCCGTTCCCGCGACATCGACCTCCCCTTCAGCCTTTGTTGTCGCACCTCCGCGGTTCGCGGTTGCCCTCTGCCTTGAGTCCGAGCTCGATCCCTGCCTGACGTTGCCGTGGACAGCCACCTCGTTGGCCTCCTCCTTGCCTATGCACCACACAGCACCACCAAGACCGCTGCTCGAGCACCGCCCTAATACGTCTCCAACGTATCTATAATTTTTGATTGTTCCATGCTATTATATTATCAATCTTGGATGTTTTATATGCATTTATATGCTATTTTATATGATTTTTGGGACTAACCTATTAACCTAGAGCCCAGTGTGAGTTTCTGTTTTTTCCTTGTTTTTGAGTTTTACAGAAAAGGAATATCAAACGGAGTCCAATTGACCTGAAACTTTACGACGATTTTTTATGGACCAAAAGAAGCCCACGGAGCATCGGAGATGCATCAGAGGAGTCCCGAGGCCACCACAAGGGTGGCCCCCCTAGGGCGTGCCCCCCGACCTTGTGGGCCCCTCGTGGCTCCTCCTGACTTGTCCCCGACGCCAAAAATTCTTATAAATAGGGAAAAACCCGAAAATATACCTAGATCGGGAGTTCCGCCGCTGCAAGCCTCTCTAGCCATGAAAAACCAATCGGGAGCCTGTTCCGGCACCTTGCCGGAGGGGGAAATCATCACCGATGGCCATCTTCATCATCCCGACGCTCTCCATGATGAGGAGGGAGTAGTTCACCCTCGGGGCCGAGGGTATGTACCAGTAGCTATGTGTTTGATCTCTCTCTCTCTCTCTCTCTCCTGTTCTTGATTTGGCACGATCTTGATGTACCCCATGCTTTGCTATTATAGTTGGATCTTATGATGTTTCTCCCCCTCCACCTTCTTGTAATGGATTGAGCTTTCCCTTTGAAGTTATCTTATCGGATTGAGAACACTTGATGTATGTCTTGCATGTGTTTATCTGTGGTGACAATGGGATATTCACGTGATCTACTTGATGTATGTTTTGGTGATCAACTTGCGGGTTCTGTGACCTTGTGAACTTATGCATAGGGGTTGGCACACGTTTTCGTCTTGATTCTCCATTAGAAACTTTGGGGCACTCTTTGAAGTTCTTTGTGTTGGTTTGAATAGATGAATCTGAGATTGTGTGATGCATATCTTATAATCAAACCCGCGAATACTTGTGGTGACATTGGAGTATCTAGGTGACATTAGGGTTTTGGTTGATGTGTATCTTAAGATGTTATTTTAGTACAAACTCTAGGGCCGTTTGTGACACTTATAGGAATAGCCCAATAGATAGATCAGAAAGAATAACTTTGAGGTGGTTTCGTACCCTACAATAATCTCTTCGTTTGTTCTTCGCTATTAGTGACTTTGGAGTGACTCTTTGTTGCATGTTGAGGGATTGTTATATGATCTAATTATGTTATCATTGTTGAGAGAACTTGCACTAGTGAAAGTATGAACCCTAGGCCTTGTTTTGAAGCATTGCAATACCATTTGCGCTCACTTTTACCACTTGTTACCTTGCTGTTTTTATATTTTCAGATTACAAAAACCTATATCTACCATCCATGTTGCACTTGTATCACCATCTCTTCCCCGAACTAGTGCACCTATACAATTTACCATTGTATTGGGTGTGTTGGGGACATAAGAGACTCTTCGTTATTTGGTTGCAGGGTTGTTTGAGAGAGACCATATTCATTGTACGCCTCACACGGATTGATAAACCTTAGGTCATCCACTTGAGGGAAATTTGCTATTGTCCTACAAACCTCTGCACTTGGAGGCCCAACAACATCTACAAGAAGAAGGTTGCGTAGTAGAAGCTCTTTCCTGGTGTCGTTGCCGGGGAGGCTAGGTAAGCGACACTAACACCCCATCAACTAAGCTCTTTTCTGCCGCTGTTGCAGGGGAGGTTAGTGCTTGAAGGTATATCTTTAGATCTTGTAATCGAATCTTTTAGTTTCTTGTTTTATCACTAGTTTAGTCTATAAAAGAAAACTACAAAAAAATGGAATTGAGGTTGCCTCACATGCTTCATCCTTTTAATATCTTTCGTGAAAATAAGGATTCCGATAATTGTGCTCAATTGTTAGAGGAAGAATGCAATAAAATATTTGACATACAATCTTTGAGTGATGAGCATGATTGCAATGTTGTTAGTATGAATTCTTTGAATATCCATAGTACTAATGATGATTGCACTAGTCATGATAAAAATGTTTCTTATAAGCATGTCAATTTTTGTGGAGTGCATAGAGTTTGCCGTTACATACCAAAAAGGGAAGATAGATTTTGCAAGAGGCATATGCATTTAGAAACTAAATGGTTGCATGAGAGGCTAGATGTTTGTGCTGAACAGTTTAATATTTTTAGCCATCCTTGTGAACTTTGCAATGAACATGGTCATTTAAATCTCGAATGCAAATTGTTTCATGATCAAATCACGTCCAAAAATTGTGATGACTTGATTTCCCTTGCGCATCATATTGAACTTAGTTTGCTTCTGGGATATGAAGAAATGAAACAGATAACTAAGGGTATTCCAGAATATAACCTTGAGAAATTTCTTGATTTTAATCTTGAGGAAATTTATATGTATTGTGCGGTAAATTGCATTAAGAATCCTTATATTGCCAATTACTTAAAGACAAGAAAACAAATAGAAGATGAAGAGAATACTAATGAAGGGGAAGAGGTTTCCCAATATCCTCCTGTTTTTTCTTATGTTGAATCAGGTAACGAGGAGGAGCCTTTTATTCAACCAATCTCATCAATAAGGAGCTCCAGAAGGGTGATTAAACCCACAGACGATGTGGGGAAGAAAAAGAAAATGCGGAGAAGCAAAGGTAAAAAGGTATCACTCCCAAAGGATGTTGCTCCTATTATTGTTATGCCTCATGAGAGTGAATCAAAAATAAATGTGGATGATGATATACTTGATGATGATATTGATTCTTTACCTTATGATACTATGTCCAAAGAAATTATTGAGGATGATTTCGTTATGCCTATTATTCATTGTGATGATTATGATTGGGAAAGTAATGATACTTGTTATAATCTTGAAAATCTTTTTGGCACCAACTTAGAAAGTTGTGATGATAATAATTGCTATACTATTTGTGCTATCCATTTAGATACATTAAAACTGAGCACCCTCCGAGCCCTCTCAGGCCATCAACATTTCTAATTGTTGGATCGCCACTTCTAATCGTTTTCGGCCATCAGATTTGTTGTTAATCCCATCTAAATCTCGTGTGTAGGCTAACTCGCACGTCAGGTTGCGACGAACTTTTCAGGCCGCTGCTCCGGTGGCTTTTTTAGCGTCTTATGTTCAATTGGGCCTACTGGCCTACTGGGCCTGTACTACCATCGTAAAACAAAATGTAGAAACTGCTCGGTCGCTACGTTTGCGAGAGAAAGGAGAAAGGGATCTGACTGCTATGAATCCGGAGTGCTGCTGTGACCAAGTGCAGCCACACAGCTCACTAAATACTCCACTCACAAATATAAGATGTTCTAACTTATTTTGTTGAATCGGATGTATATAAACATGTTTAGAACATTTGTTCACTCATTTCAGCCCACATGTAGTCCATATTGAAATATCTAAAACATCTTATTTTTGTGGACGGAGGAAGTAGTATTTTTGCAGTGTTTTTGACTATTGTTATTTATACTAAATTTTCATTTTTTGTATTGATCAGAACAGAAAGGTTATTGTTGCGTTTTGGTTCAAGATATGTATTATTTATGTTTTTATTTTCTATACAAATATATACATGATTCATGCATTGAGAGTATCAAGCGCACCAATGGTTGGAAGAGCTAATCCATCCACTGAGAGTGCTGGGAAGCTTTCCACATGCCCATTGACTAATGCATCTGCTACTTAGTAATATAAGATATTCCATCCTCTAATGGTATTGCTTATCTCCTTTATATATGTAACTAGGGGGAAAATATGACTTTGTAAGGATGTCATTTTACTGTATCTTGCTGAGAAGTTTTGTCAAAAGTAGCACGGTAGTTAGTGTCATGAATGCCATTTGGCTTCATTTTCCTTCCATGGTCGCCTTTTGGCACATTGGTTGTCATAAATGCTGGGTTGTAGATTTATGATCCAATATATGAGATGCTACAAAAATCTTGGTAGACATGAAACCAAGAGAATGTCCAATATCATCTTAAAAAAAGAGAGTGGCAACATGACTTGAAAATTATAGAAGATGATAGTTACCAAAAATGATAAATATTTGGTTCGTCTACATGATGGTTCAGAAGTTCTTTAACTGAAAATAAGAATGTATTTCTTCCAGATCTATATATTTGTAAAAGTTACTATCAACATATTGGAAAAATAGATAGGCGCAACAACGCGCGCCAATCATGATCTAGTAGTATTGATGATGAGAGTGATTATGCTTATGATACACAAAGGCCCAAGCTTGGGGATGCTATGTTTGATGATAATGACATTGATGTCGCTTGAAGCTACGTCGGTATTTCCCCAAAGAGGAAGGGATGACGCAGCACAGTGGCGGTATGTATTTCCCTCAGATGTGAAACCAAGGTTATCGAATCAGTAGGAGAACCAAGCAACACAACATAAAAAACACCTACACACAAATAAGAACTACTCGCAACCCGATGTGTAAAAGGGCTTGTCAATCCCTTTTGGGTAGCGGCGCCAGAAATTGGCAAACGGACGTGAGAGAGTTGTAAATATTGATAGATCAAACACCAAATAAAATAAATTGCAGCAAGGTATTTTTGTATTTTTGGTTTAGTAAATCTGAAAATAAAAGGCAAATAAAATAGATCGTGAAGGCAAATAATATGAGAAAGAGACCCGGGGCCGTAGGTTTCACTAGAGGCTTCTCCCAGGAAAAATAGCAAACGGCGGGTAAACAAATTACTGTTGGGCTATTGATAGAACTTCAAATACTCATGACGATATCCAGTCAATGATCATTGTATAGGCATCACGTCCAATATTAGTAGACCGACTCCTGCCTGCATCTACTACTATTACTCCACACATCGACCACTATCCAGCATGCATCTAGTGTATTAAGTTCAGGGGAAACAGAGTAATGCAATAAGAACGATGACATGATGTAGACAAGATCTATTTATGTAGAGATAGACCCCATCGTTTTATCCTTAGTAGCTGTCGTGGTTCTAAATCTGACAGTAGATTAGGGGGTACGTAAGAGGAGGCAAGAGCCTAGCTATGATGAGGTTGTGCACGCAAGATTTACGAGTTCAGGCCCTTCGCGGAGGAAGTAATAGCCCTATGTCTTGGTGCCCTGAGGCGGTCGACTGGATTATGCGTGAAGTTACAGGGGGTGCGAACCCTTGTACCTGAGGAGGGGGGTGGATTATATAGAGTGCGCCGGACCCCTTCAGCCCTCAGTTATACAGGGTTCAATGTACATAAGGATGAGGCGTTACTGGTAACGCCAGCAGTAAAGACGTATACATGATCATTAACACTACAAAGTGAACGCCTGACCGTTGCCATCCTAAGTGACTTTAGGTCTTCTGTCTTCCGAGTGGTTTCTTGTATGGTCGAATGGTGATATATTGGTCGAATGGAATTGGGTTGTCCGAGTGGAGTTGTTGGTCGAGTGAATTGCACTCTGAGGAGATTCCAGTCGGTGGGAATTATTGTGCTTTGAATGATGTTGATCTTTGAGTAGTGTCCTTGGGGAGGGTGTCTAGGTCAGGCCTATTACCCTACCCTAGGTACATGTCATCGTCATTAGCCCCGAATGGATTGAGGTCTAAAGGAAGAAAAGGTTGGAGATAGTTCCGACCCAATTTTTATGCTTTAGGAGCATCTTGCTTGGGAAGGCGAACCACTTTGAAACTTCAACCTTATTTTTAGTCGCCTTGATCCATTCAGAATTTGTCGAGTGAACTCATTTTGAAATGCTTCGCGTGTTAAAGTGGAACAACATCTTTGGTGTGATTGACTATGCTGCCGTCTCCGGATCTCACGGGATTCGAAATTTTGGGAAGCGTGCGGGCGGAGTGCGCCGTAGTAATCGGGATGGATTAGCCAAGGGTGCCTCGATTTCCATGCCACCTTTTTCGCCACGTACCGAGAGCATGGCTGTTGCGGGATTTGACAGGATTTCTTGGGCCCTCATGTCAGTCACTCGGAAACGGGCAAATAAAAGACTCCACAGCCGATGCGTCTGCAGAGAGTTCCCCATTCTCCTTCTCCTTCCTTTGTTTCCATACCATGTCCTCCGCCACTCCCGACATCACCGCACCACTCATGAGCAGCCCGCGGCGATGGGGAAGGACAAGATGGCGGCTCTGGAGCGCGCCAAGAAGGCGACGGCGGCGGGGAAGCCGAAGGGCAAGAAGACAAGTCGGGGGGGGGATCTTCCTCGAGGTTCGGTCTGCCGCCCGGCTGGATCCAGGGCGACTGGATCCACTCCACTATCCAGCTGGAGGACGTGAAGGATCTGGCCTCTGGAGGTTTGATTTCCCAGGTGGAGGCTTCCCGGCAACGAGACCGAGCCGCAGCCACAGGAGGGTGAGTGCGTCCTCCTTGCGACTCACATCGACCGTGGATTCTCTCTGCCTCCCCATTCATTCTTTCGGGGTTTTCTGAACTTCTTCGGTGCCCAACTTCATCACTTTTCTCCCAACACCATCACGTATCTTGCTGCGTTCGTTTCTATGTGCAAAAATTTCTTGGGCTGTCGACCGCATTGGGGTCTCTTCAAACATATCTTCACCTGTCGATCTCAGTCAGTGAAAAAAGCTAACCCGAACGACGAGAAGACTCATGTAATCCAGATGTGCGGGGGCCTATGTATCCAGATGAGAAACAAGAGTACTTTTCTAGCTGTGATCCTTCCTGAGTCAGTTAGAGGGTGGCAGTCGACCTGGTTCTACTGCAAGGACCAACTGACTCCTGGTCAGTCAACTGGTCTCCCTCCCTTCTCCATGGAAAGAGTCCAATAGCCCACTTCCTTGAAAGTAACTCTAGCAGAAAAAGCAGAGGTGAGTATGCTGATGGAGCGAGTGGTCCAACTACTTCGGGACAACGTGACTGGTATGGACTTGCTGGAAGTGTTTCTCAGTCGACGCATCCAACCTCTCCAGGCCGGGATCATCCTATGTGGATGTACTCGGGCATTGAGGACACCACTCAGATCCACCCGGAGGAGGTCAACGAAGAGACGGTGGAGCTGTGGTTGCAAGGGATCACTGGGAACAAAGATAACCCCTGGGGGTCCAGAAGAGTTCAACCATTCTGCGCTGGTCATGAGCCTGAAAAGGTCTGTCTTTTACTGTCGAGTGCTTCTTCATTCTGATTTGTAAATGTCTTTGTGTCCGACTGATGTCTATGTTATCCTTTGCCTTGCAGGTTTACGTTGACACGTACTCAATGCCCAATGGAGAATAGGACCAGGAGGGAGAGGCGAGTGGGGGTGAAAGTGGTGATTGGAGATCCGATGACGACGACAAGGAGGAGAGTGAGGATTCAAGCAACGACGAAGAGGTCAACTCTCCGCCTCGCACTGAAAGGCGCTCCAAGCAGACCTACGACCCCGCGAGTATACGTGGCAAGGCAGTTGCGCAGACCTTGAAGCGCACTCAGACTTCTTCCCCTGTTCCGACTGAGAAGGCGCCGAAGCATCCCAAGATTGCGGCCCCTAAGCCTCGGAAGACTCTGCCTAAGATCAAGATCGATGTTCCTGTCGCCTCCGATAGGTGTTTTGTTCTCTCCTTTGATATAAGGACTTCTTAAGTAGATGCCGACTCGCTTCCTGGCCTGACCGAGTGAATTCGAGAACTTACAGTGCTGCTACTTTTGGGACCTCAGTGGACATTTACAGGAATGAGGATGACGCAGAAATGGAAGATGCGGCTACCTCCAGAGCAAGTGTGACTCTGCTACCTTGCCCCCACTTTGTCAATTGATTTACAGGTCGACTGATAAATTGCGGTCAAAAACTTTTGCAGCACCACAACATGTGATTGAACTTCCAGACGATGATGAAGAAGTACCAATGAGGCCTATGGGAAGGAGAGGTAGGAGCTCGGGCAGGAAAGCGCCGACCGGCAAGATAACTCAAACGACATCAGTGCCCGAACCAGTGGTCCAGCAGACTGGAGACCTCAATTGGGCCTCCGTCACTTTTGCTGATCCTGTGTCGACTAAACAACCATTAGCTTCGACTTCCCAAGACCCTGCTTCATTTGTTCAACCTCATGCCTCAGACCCTCAGGTTATTGCGACTGTTCCATCATCTCTGCTGTTCGTCACCCATCATGTTCCGGAGGATCAGGCAAGCGCTGCTAAGGAAGCTATACGCCAAGCAGGCCTGATGATGGAGCGAATGAAGACGGTACATGAGACCAGCCAAGCGGCCTATGACGCCAGTGCAGCTCTCCAAGCCAACGTCCAGGTTAGTTGATTTCCGATTGACCCTCTAACTTGATACTTGAGAACTACAGTTTTCTTATTCGTAAGATGTCCGTGGATGATCATTTTCACACTTTCAAACTTCATGCGTGTCTGTTCACCCACTGGGTGCATTCTTTTATTTCACAATCTTCTTCACTTGAGCCGACGTCGAGTGAACTTTCGAATCAGTGGGGGCACGCAGAGTGCACCCACCGGGTGTAGTCCCCGAGACCATCATCGAATGTTTGATTCGGCGGGGGTCTTAAATCTTTGTTGATAAAAAATCCACTCGGTCTTGAACGGACCCTATCGAGTGAATTCTCAAACCAGTGGGGGCATGCTAAGTGCACTCACTCGGTGTAGTCCCCGAGACCGTGGTCGACTACGGGCAGTCGGCGATGGTCTGAGACCTAATTTTTTTGAGCGACTGGACTGACCAAGTCGAGTACCAGTGGGGGCACGCCAAGTGCACCCACTGGGTGTAGTCCCCGAGACTACTATTGAATGTTTGATTCTGCAGTAGTCTTAGAATTATTTTCAACACTCGGAAGCAAATAATCTTTGATTCTGTCCACTAATATATCTTATTTACTGACTACAGAAATCCTGTGAGCTCATATCCCAATTTGCTGAATTCAAGAGGAAGCAGATCCAGCTCAATCTTGACTTGGAGTTGGCCAAGCAGAACTTGCAGAAGGCCAAAGAGAAAACAACCGGTATGGAAGGTAAAAACTTGTCGACTGTGAGATTGGACTATCTCTCGAGTCATCTCCTCGTTCTTCTTTCTGAACCGAGTGCTATTTGTTATTTTTTTAGAGAAAATGAGGCAGGCTCTGGCATAGAAGGACCTTGATCTTGCTGCAGCACAGAAGGAGGCTCAGGAGAAAACATCACTTGCCGACAAGAAGCTGGCTTCAGTCGGGGCGTTAGAGGAAGACAACGCCAAGCTAAAGACTGCTCTTGCCGAAGCTAACAAAGAAGTGAACCGCCTGAAGAAGGACAAAGTAGCCTTGAACGACAATATTGAAGATCTCTCTCAGAAGAGAAAAGAACTAGAGGCTTATCTGGGGGGACTCGCCAAGAAGTTATTCCTCATGCTTGAAGGTATTTCCTCCTGGTCGACTGGTTTTCTTAACCTGTTGTTGGTTCCCCAGTCGGTTCTTTGACTCATCATTTTTTTGTGCTGTGCAGAGTTTTGCCAGAACTTTGAAGAAGAGACTGGACGGATCGAGACGAACTTGGATCCCATCAACTCTCCTGTTCAGGACGAAGCCGCCATGAACGTGCTCCGACTGGAATCTCGTCTTGCCGGCGTCGTGGATTATATGGCTCGACTGAAGGTGGCAGTTTCCCGAGTCAACATGGCGCTCTGGCCGAAGGAGAGCTTCCAGAATGACCTCGAGTCTCTGATGACTCGACTCAACGAGATTCCCGGCCGAGTGCAATAATGGAAGAAGTCTTCTATGTGGTGCTGACGTGGCTCTGTGCCTGGTCCGTGTCCACTGTAAGGAGGCCAAGGAAGAGTAGCTGGCGGCGCTCAAAGTCGCCAACACCAAACATCGCCAGTTTCAGTCCTTCATGGAGACCTTCATTGAAGCGGCCACTCGCATCGCGGACAGAATCGACTTGGACGAGTTTGTCGAGCCAGCCAGTCCTCCCCCTGAGGAGTGAACAAACTTTAAGTCTTAATTCAATTTTCCTCGGAATGCCGAGTGATTTTGTAACTGTTAAAACTCCTTCGAGCCGGATGCCCGAGCACTTTTATCTACAGTTCTGAACCTTGCGAGATTTATCTAAACTTTGTTTTTCTTTGAATATATTTGTCTTCACCTTTGCTGCTTTTGGATCTCTTGACTCTGAGTGGAACTTGATTCTTCAATCTGAATTGTCACTGACTCTGTGATGCTTCTCTGTCGAGTGGATCATGGACAAGGGCACTTGGTGCCGTCCACGACCTGCACTTCGTCGTCCTTGTGGATCAGAGTGGAGCGGACGTTATACTTGTGTCGCAGCTCCGTCAAGTGGGTCATGGACAAGAGCACTAGGTGCCGTGCATGACCTGCACCTCGTCGTCCTTGTGGGTCGGGATGGAGCGGACGTTGTACTTGTGGCGCAGCTCCATCGAGTGGGTCATGGACAAGAGCACTAGGTGCTGTGTATGACCTGCACCCCGTCGTTCTTACGGATCAGAATGGAGCGGACGTTATTCTTGTGTCGCAGCTCCGTCGAGTGGGTCATGGACAAGAGCACTAGGTGCTGTGCACGACCTACACCTCGTCGTCCTTGCGGATCAGGATGGTTTTTAGCTTAGGCAAGTGTGAGACTGCAGCTAAACCCTCGAGTGGGAGGATTGCTCTCCACTCGGTAGGATTTTTTAAACTTAGGCGAGTACGAGACTGCAGCTAAGCCCCCGAGTGGGAGGATTGCTCTCCACTCGGCATGATTTTTAAAACTTAGGCGAGTACGGGACTGCAGCTAAGCCCCTGAGTGGGAGGATTGCTCTCCACTCAGTAGGATTTTTTAAACTTAGGCGAGTACGGGACTGCAGCTAAGCCCCCGAGTGGGAGGATTGCTCTCCACTCGGTAGGATTTTTTAAACTTAGGTGAGTACGGGACTGCAGCTAAGCCGCCGAGTGGGAGGATTGCTCTCCACTCGGTAGGATTTTGAACTTAGGCGAGTATGGGACTGCAGCTAAGCCCTCGAGTGGGAGGATTGCTCTCCACTCGGTAGGATTTTTTAAACTTACGCGAGTATGGGACTACAGCTAAGCCCCCGAGTGGGAGGATTGCTCTCCACTCGGTAGGATTTTTTAAACTTAGGCGAGTATGGGACTGCACCTAAGCCCCTGAGTGGGAGGATAGCTCTCCACTCGGCAAGATTTTAGAAACTTAGGCGAATCAGGTTCGAGGCTAAGCCACCCACTGGGGGATTTTGAACACACAACTTGACAGGATAACAATCATTAAGGCACCACAAAAATCTTGTTTTTGATAAGCAAAATGAACGATTCTTATTACAACCCTGAGTGCTTAAGTGTTAAAAGGGCGGAGCAGATCCGCGTTCCAAGCGCGTGGCTCGTCTTTCTTGTGTTCCACATTATAAAGGTGATAAGCTCCGTTGTGGAGCACCTTGGTGATGATGAAGGGACCTTCCTAAGAAGGAGCAAGCTTGTGAGGCTGTTGCTGATCCACTCGGAGTACCAGGTCTCCTTCCTAAAATGCTCGACCTCACACGTTTCTGGAATGGAATTGACGGAGGTCTTGCTGATAAATGGTCGACCGGATCAAAGACATCTCTCTCTCTTCTTCCAGGAGGTCAACATCATCTTGCCGAGCTTGCTCTGCTTCAGCTTCTGAGAAAAGTTCCACTCGAGGCGCGTTGTGAAGCAAGTTGCTTGGCAGCATTGCTTCAGCCCCATAGACCATGAAGAAGGGAGTCCGACTAGTCGCCGCTTTGGCGTTGTTCTCAATCCCCAAAGGACGGAAGGAAACTCATCTACCCAAGTGCCTGCTCCATGCTTGAGGTCACGCATCAACCGGGGTTTCAGCCCTTGGAGGATCAAAACATTTGCTCTCTCTTCCTGTGTAGGATCTAGAAGTAGATGTGTCTAGAGGGGGGGGGGGTGATTAGACACTTAGTGCTAAACTTGCAATTTTTAAGCTTTTTCGGTTTAAGTGGAGTTTAGGCACAATTTCAACACACACAATACATATCAAGCAAGCATGCAAAGAGTATATGAGCAGCGGAATGTAAAGCATGCAACTTGCAAGAATGTAAAGGGAAGGGTTTGCAGAGATCAGACGCAATTGGAGACACGGATGTTTTTCCCGTGGTTCGGATAGGTGGTGCTATCCTACATCCACGTTGATGGAGACTTCAACCCACGAAGGGTAACGGTTGCGCGAGTCCACACAGGGCTCCACCCAAGGGCAACGGTTGCGCGAGTCCACACAGGGCTCCACCCACGAAGGGTCCACAAAGAAGCAACCACCCACAAAGGGTCCACGAAGAAGCAACCTTGTCTATCCCACCATGGCCATCGCCCACGAAGGACTTGCCACACTAGCGGCAGATCTTCACGAAGTAGGCGATCTCCTTGCCCTTACAAACTCCTTGGTTCAACTCCACAATCTTGTCGGAGGCTCCCAAGTGACACCTAGCCAATCTAGGAGACACCACTCTCCAAGAAGTAACAAATGGTGTGTAGGTAATGAACTCCTTGCTCTTGTGCTTCAAATGATAGTCTCCCCAACACTCAACTCTCTCTCATAGGATTTGGATTTGGTGGAAAGAAGATTTGAGTGGAAAGCAACTTGGGAAGGCTAGAGATCAAGATACATATGGTAGGAATGGAATGTCTTGGTCTCAACACATGAGTAGGTGGTTCTCTCTCAGAACATATGAGTTGGAATGATGTGTGTGTTCTGATGGCTCTCTCATTGAATGAGAAGGAGATGGAGGGGTATATATAGCCTCCACACAAAATCCAACCGTTACACACAATTTACCAATCTCGGTGGGACCGAATAAGAAAACTCGGTCTGACCGAAATAGTAAACCTAGTGACCGTTAGGAATTTCGGTGGGACTGACATGCAACTCGGTAGGACCGATTCGGTTAGGGTTTGGGCATAAAGTAATCTCGGTGAGACCGATTACACAAACTCGGTGAGACCGAATTTGGTAACTAGCTAACCAGAGAGTTGGTCAGGCAAACTCGGTGGGACCGATTTGCTCTTTCGGTGAGACCGAGTGGAACTCGGTGAGACCGAAAAGTTACAAAGGGGAAACACTGAGTTTACATTGCAATCTCGGTGGGACCGATTCGCTCTTTCGGTGGGACCAAAAAGTTACGAAAGGGAAACAGAGAGTTTGCAACCCCATCTCGGTGAGACCGAGATCCTTATCGGTAGAACCGAATTGCTAGGGTTTGGCAGTGGCTGATGACAAGTGAAACTCGGTGGCGCCGGATAGGAAGAATCGTAGGACCGAGTGTGGCTTAGGGTTTAGGTCATATGTGGATGTGGGAAAGTAGTTGAGGATTTTGGAGCATATCATTAAGCACATGAAGCAAGAGGCTCATTAAGCAACACCTCATCCCTCCTTGATAGTATTGGCTTTTCCTATGGACTCAATGTGATCTTGGATCACTAAAATGTAAAAGTGAAGAGTCTTGAGCTTGAAGCTTTAGCCAATCCCTTGTCCTTAGCATCTTGAAGGAGTTCCCACAACCTTTAGTCCATGCCACTCCATTGTTGAACTTATCTGAAACATGCTAGATATAGTGTTAGTCCAACAAGAGATATGTTGTCATCAATTATCAAAACCACCTAGGGAGCACTTGTGCTTTCAATCTCCCCCTTTTTGGTAATTGATGGCAATATACATCAAAGCTTTAGATAAAGATATAAAGAACAACAAGTAAAGCTTTGGAAGAACATGTAGCAAGCATAGGCTCCCCCTACATGTATGCACTCATGTAAATATGAAATATAGAGGCATGTGAGAGCATGATCATGATAGAGTAGGCAATGTGTTACATGTATCTTGGCCATATGCATCAGAGCAAAAGATTATCAAGGAAAATACCTTCATGCTCATGAGTCCTTCTTGCAAACAGTATGTACATAAGCAAGAACTCCTCATACTCATGATTTTGATGCATATACTTACCTTATGGTCTCGAGTTGGCTTAGGATGGAATGAACCTGCACAAACAAGGTTAGATAACACAGGTACGTCCACTAGCCAGAGCAAACAAAAGAAACCACAAGAATACCAAGACTGGGATGACATGTAGAGAGTGAGTACAAGGTACCACATTGGATTCAACATGTCCCTAAGAATAAAGATATGCAATGAATTTGGCTGATTTCTTTTCCCTTAGGTGTCTTGCTCCCCCTGAATCTTACATGGGATATTGGGAGAAGATAGGAAACAAAAAATCAGAGCTAAATAGAACTTAATTCAAATGAGTTCATATGAACATGTCTTTCCCCCAAAAAGACATGTGGCATCTCTCCTCTTGAACATCAAGCATCTGGGATCCTTGAGTATTTTCTCTCCCTGGAAATCTCTCTCTCCCCCTTAACAACATCTGGGATCCTTGAGACTTTCTCTCCCCCTTGAGGTCTCTCTCTCCCCCTTAATACTTTCTCTCTTGTAGGTTTGGTCCTTGAGACTGTTTCTCTCCCTTGATGTGATCTCTCTCTCTCCTACAAGCTTTGATGTGATCTCTCTCTCCCCCTTTGACATCAATTTCCAAGAAGGTTTTTCCTGGAATCCGTCGAACAGGTTTGGTCCTTGAGATTCAGCACAAAACAGAGGATAAAATTGTGATGCTTGTGGAGGACAAGAATCATTGAGTGGAGCTGGATCAGAAGAAATGTAGAACAAGTGGCAAATTGGTTTTCTGATTGCAAAGTCGGTGGCACCGAGTGGCATATTTCGGTGGTACCGAAAAGATTCGGTTGGACCAAAATTTGCAAGTCAGTGAAACCGAGTTTACACAGAGAAAAGCACTTGTCACCTCAGCTCACTAGTCAAGTAAGATCTCACAAAGATTTGCAATGAATTAGCTGAAGGATTTGCATGGAATTTGATGCAGAAATATGCAGAACAAGAGCAAAAAGGAAAAGAGTGAAAGTTTCTAGATGAAGTTTTTTTGTGTGTGTGAGAGATAAGGAAACAAATATGCAAGGAACAAATGCAATAACTCAGAAAAGGACACAAGAGAACTTCATCTACAATTGGGCGGTGACATAGTCACCTATGTTAGAGTATATTGACTTAGGAGTCAAGTGAGGACACTTGATCATAGGTCATACTCATCGTTTAAGCTCAAATGGGTTACCATTTTTCGTTTAAGCATCTTGATGTATTCACATCTTGTTGAGTTGCTTTGACTCATGTCTTGGAGTAAAGCTTCTCTAAGATGGAATGACATACCTTGGGTGGTGATGTAGTTCTTGATCATGTAGTTGAACTTGTGTGGGTGCTCAGGGTTGATGTAGTTCATCAAGAGTTGGGAGCACCACTTGGAGTTTGAGTTCATCTACCTACATGGGTTAGTTCTTGCAAGGAAGAGCACTTGTGTATCCAAAAAAATGAAAATCATGAAGCTTAATATAGAATTTGTCAAAGGATATGTTTGAATGGTTTTGTGCTTCCTTGTCTTCAACCACTATTGTGTAGAGTCTTGGTCTTGTAGAGATTGCTCAAGATGTGAGTGAGTCGCAGTCTCATGGAATTAGATTCAACCAAGCACCTACATGGGTTAGACAACATGCAAGGTGCAAATATATCCAAGACATAAGATAGTTATCATAAGAGATACATCATGGATTAGTCATAAGCTCATGTCTTGCATGTATCCAATGGAGTTTCTACTCCAAGTTCGAAGCATCAATGATGTTCAATTCTCCTCTCAACCTGCAAAACACTTTCTCATCAAGCGGTTTAGTGAATATATCCGCTAATTGCTTATCGGTGCGAACATGCTTAAGATTGATGTCACCCTTAGCAACATGATCTCGAATGAAATGATGACGAACTTCAATATGCTTAGTTCGAGAATGTTGTACAGGATTATGACCAATTTTGATAGCACTTTCATTGTCACAAAGCAGTGGAACATGTTTCACATAAATCCCATAATCTTTAAGAGTTTGGGTCATCCAAAGTAATTGAGCGCAACATGAACCAGCGGCAATGTATTCCGCTTCGGCGGTGGATAAGGATACCGAGTTTTGTTTCTTGGAAGACCAAGACACAAGAGATCTACCAAGAAATTGACAAGTACCCGAAGTGGACTTTCTATCAACCTTGTCTCCGGCATAATCTGAGTTGGAATAGCCAACAAGATCAAAAGAAGACCTCTTAGGATACCAAATGCCAAAATTTGGTGTATGGATTAAATATCTCACTATCCTTTTCACAGCCTTAAGATGACAATCTTTAGGAGCAGCTTGATATCGTGCACACATGCACACACTTAGCATAATATCGGGACGTGAAGCACATAGGTATAACAATGAACCAATGATAGAGCGATAAACCTTTTGATCAACAGGTTCACCATCTTTGGTCAAATCATTATGTCCACTAGTAGGCATGGGTGTAGACATACCTTTGCATTCTTGCATATTGAACTTCTTGAATAAGTCCTTGGTGTACTTTGTTTGAGAGACAAATGTACCTTCCTTAGTTTGCTTGATTTGCAACCCGAGAAAGAATTTGAGTTCACTCATCATAGACATCTCAAACTTCTCTGACATTAGCTTTCCAAACTTTTCACTAAAGAGAGGGTTAGTTGAACCAAATATGATGTCATCAACATAAATTTGGCATACAAATAGTTCTCCATTAACCCTTTTAGTAAAATGAGTAGAATCAATTTTACCAATTTCAAAACCACTTGTAGTAAGGAACTTGGTCAAGCATTTATACCATGCTCTAGGAGCTTGTTTAAGACCATAAAGAGCTTTGTGAAGTTTGTAAACATGATTTGGTTTCTTAGGATTGACAAAGCCGGGAGGTTGTTTGACATAAACTTCCTCCTCTATTTCTCCATTTAGAAAAGCACTTTTAATGTCCATTTGGTACAAGGTGATATTATGGTGATTAGCATAGGCAAGTAAGATGCGAATGGACTCAAGTCTAGCAACGGGAGCATACGTCTCACCATAGTCCATACCTTCGACTTGTGTGTATCCTTGGGCGACGAGACGTGCTTTGTTGCGAATCACTTGTCCATCTTCATCTTGCTTGTTGCGAAACACCCATTTGGTACCAATGATGTTGTGGTTGTTGTCGGGCTTCTCAACCAATGTCCAAACTTGGTTTCTCTCAAAATTATGTAGCTCTTCATGCATAGCGTTTATCCAATCCGGATCTTCCAATGCTTCTTCAACCTTCATTGGTTCAATGCTAGAGATGAATGAATAGTTTTCACAAAAGTTAGCTAAACGAGTTTTTGAGCGAGTGATTCTCCCGGTTTGTATATCATTGAGGATTTGCTCGACGGGATGATCTTTGGCAATTCTTGCTCGAACTCGTGAGAGCTTTTGCTTGGGTCTTCGTTGAACATCTTCTTCATCTTGTTCTTCTTCTTGGCCTTCTTCATTGTTGACGTCGTCATTCTCTTGTCGTGGTGGAGAAGGAGGTTGTTGATGTTCATCTTGACGTACTTCCTCGTTTTCTTCATCTTGGTGTGTCCCACTTGTGGATGCTTCCGTGTCGATTCTTGGTTCACCTTGTCGTGAAGTAGAAGCTTCCACTTGGACGGATGAAGTACTCTCCTTCACCTCTGTTGGACGAATTTTGCCAATGGACAAGTCTTGAATTGCTTCTGAAGGGTCTTTGTCTCCTACACCAATTGGCAATTGCTCTACTTGCGAGCCATTAGATTCATCAAACTTCACATCTACCATCTCTTCAACCTTTCAGGTGAAATTGTTGTAGACACGGTAAGTGTGAGAGTTTGATCCATAACCAAGTAGAAAACCTTCATGAGATTTAGGAGCAAACTTTGAACGACGATGCTTATCAAGAATGTAGCACTTTGAGCCGAATACTCGAAAGTATCCAACTTGAGGCTTGTTACCGGTGAGGAGCTCGTATGCCGTCTTGCCGAGTAGCTTGTGAAGATATAAGCGATTTGTTGCGTGACAAGCTATCTCAACCGCTTCTGCCCAAAAGTGCTTTGGCGTCTTGTATTCATCAAGCATCGTTCTTGCCATTCCGATGAGCGTCCGGTTCTTCCTCTCAACAACTCCATTTTGTTGAGGTGTGTATGTAGCCGAGAACTCGTGTGAAATCCCTTCTTCGTCAAGAAAGGTGTCCACATTTGCGTTCTTGAACTCCGTTCCGTTGTCACTCCGAACCTTCTTGATCTTCACATCAAACTGATTTTGGGCTTTCCTAGCGAAGTTTCTGAAGATCTTCTGGACCTGCGACTTGTCATTAAGAAAGAACACCCACGTAAATCTTGAAAAATCATCAACTATAACTAGACCAAAAGAATTTCCACCGAGACTCTTGTAGGCATTGGGACCAAAAAGATCCATGTGAAGCAGCTCGAGTGGCCTCCTTGTGGTCATGATGTTCTTCACGGGATGTCTTCCTCCAACCTGTTTACCTGCTGGACAAGCACTGCAAAGTCTATCCTTATCAAATATGACATTGTTAACTCCAAGGATATGATTTCCTTTAATAAGCTTGTCAAGGTTTCTCATGCCAACGTGACCTAGTCGTCTATGCCACAACCAACCTTTTGAGGATTTAGCAACAAAGCAAGTTTTAGGTTGTGCCTTTTTAGAGAAATCGACAATGTAAAGATCACCTCTACGCATACCCGTAAAGACCATTTTATGATTGTCTCGACGAAATACTTGGCAATCTACCTCAGTAAATAGGACATTCAAACCGAAATCAGCAAGTCTAGATACTGAAAGTAAGTTGTAGCCAAGAGATTCAACGATCATGACATTTTGAATGGAACTATCATGTGAGATGGCCACCTTACCAAGGCCAACCACTTTACCCTTTGAATTATCACCAAAGGTGACATATTTTCGAGGGCCGTTGTTTTCAGCAAGCTCACGAAACATCTCTTCATCTCCGGTCATATGATCAGTGCATCCACTATCAAGAACCCATTCCTTTCCTCCTGATTCATATCCCCGAAGATTTGCCATAAGACGAAAATGTCTCATTGCATCATCAAGATCGGAGTCACTATCATCATCATCATAATATTCATGTTCATCATGATCTTGTGACTCATCATTTCCTAGAGAGGGTAATTCATTAGATAAATGATCAAAGTGGTTACTTTTATGAATTATTATAGCTTTGAGTATGATATCATTAATGATTCCAACATCTCCTTTAGCATGCTTAAGATTGGCAAGTTCAAGAAGACATTTACCAAAACTAGGATCACTAGAGTTCATCTTACTCAAGGCAATAGATTTATGGAGAATTTCATCCAAAGTTTTCAAGGAATGATTGGGAAACCGTTCCTCAAGAAATTTCCATATAGTATAGGCGCAATTTTGAGTAGGCAAACTAGCAATCAAATCTTTGGGCAATCCTCTAATGATGAGCTCAATAGTTCTAAGATTGCGAATCATGTCAATATCTTCATCTAGAGTAGGATGCAAGGGATCAACATGGGGTGCACAAGGGCTAGCAATATACTTGTTCAAATGATATTGATTGAAGATTACAAGCATCTCATTTTTTCACTCATGAAAATACTTTCCATTGAGAATAGGCACTCTATGTCTAAGACTCCCTAGAGTAGACACATCCATCTTCCTCCAATGGTGATTAAACCGAAGCAATGGAGACCAAAGCTCTGATACCACTTGTAGGATCTAGAAGTAGATGTGTCTAGAGGGGGGGTGATTAGACACTTAGTGCTAAAGTTGCAATTTTTAAGCTTTTTCGGTTTAAGTGGAGTTTAGGCACAATTTCAACACACACAATACATATCAAGCAAGCATGCAAAGAGTATATGAGCAGCGGAATGTAAAGCATGCAACTTGCAAGAATGTAAAGGGAAGGGTTTGGAGAGATCAAACGTAATTGGAGACACGGATGTTTTTCCCGTGGTTCGGATAGGTGGTGCTATCCTACATCCACGTTGATGGAGACTTCAACCCACGAAGGGTAACGGTTGCGCGAGTCCACACAGGGCTCCACCCAAGGTCAATGGTTGCGCGAGTCCACACAGGGCTCCACCCACGAAGGGTCCATGAAGAAGCAACCACCCACAAAGGGTCCACGAAGAAGCAACCTTGTCTATCCCACCATGGCCATCGCCCACGAAGGACTTGCCACACTAGCGGCAGATCTTCACGAAGTAGGCGATCTCCTTGCCCTTACAAACTCCTTGGTTCAACTCCACAATCTTGTCGGAGGCTCCCAAGTGACACCTAGCCAATCTAGGAGACACCACTCTCCAAGAAGTAACAAATGGTGTGTAGGTAATGAACTCCTTGCTCTTGTGCTTCAATGATAGTCTCCCCAACACTCAACTCTCTCTCATAGGATTTGGATTTGGTGGAAAGAAGATTTGAGTGGAAAGCAACTTGGGAAGGCTAGAGATCAAGATTCATATGGTAGGAATGGAATATCTTGGTCTCAACACATGAGTAGGTGGTTCTCTCTCAGAACATATGAGTTGGAATGGTGTGTGTGTTCTGATGGCTCTCTCATGAAGAGGAGGTGGAGGGGTATATATAGCCTCCACACAAAATCCAACCGTTACACAGTTTTCCAATCTCGGTGGGACCGAATCAACAAACTCGGTCGGACCGAAAATGTAAACCTAGTGACCGTTAGAGATTTTCGGTGGGACTGACATGCAACTCGGTAGGACCGATATGGTTAGGGTTTGGGCATAACGTAATCTCGGTGAGACCGATTACACAAACTCGGTGAGACCGAATTTGGTAATTAGCTAACCAGAGAGTTGGTCAGGCAAACTCGGTGGGACCGATTTGCTCTTTCGGTGAGACCGAGTGGAACTCGGTGAGACCGAAAAGTTACAAAGGGGAAACACTGAGTTTACATTGCAATCTCGGTGGGACCAATTCGCTCTTTCGGTGAGACCGAAAAGTTACGAAAGGGAAACAGAGAGTTTGCAACCCCATCTCGGTGAGACCGAGATCCTTATCTTTAGAACCGAATTGCTAGGGTTTGGCAGTGGCCTTATGGACAAGTGAAACTCGTGGCGCCGGATAGGAAGAATCGTAGGAACCGAGTTTGGCTTAGGGTTTAGGTCATATGTGGATATGGGAAAGTAGTTGAGGATTTTGGAGCATATCATTAGCCACATGAAGCAGAAGGCTCATTAAGCAACACCATCCCTGCATCCCTCCTTGATCTTGGATCACTAAAATGTGAAATTGAAGAGTCTTGAGCTTGAAGCTTTAGCCAATCCCTTGTCCTTAGCATCTTGAAGGAGTTCCCACAACCTTTAGTCCATGCCACTCCATTGTTGAACTTATCTGAAACATGCTAGATATAGTGTTAGTCCAACAAGAGATATGTTGTCATCAATTATCAAAACCACCTAGGGAGCACTTGTGCTTTCATCCTGTCCATTCGACTGCGGATGCGCGATAGATGCATAGTCGACCCGAGTACCCTGGGAGGCACATAATGCTCTGAACTCATCAGAATCAAAGTTGGAGCCATTATCCATGATAATACTATGAGGGACTCCATATCTGAACGTCAGCTCTCTGATGAAACTGATGGCAGTGCCTGAGTCGAGATTCTTGATAGGCTTGGCTTCGATCCACTTGGTGAACTTGTCGAATGCTACAAGCAAATGAGTGAAACCACTTATGCCAGTCCTCAGGGGTCCAACCATATCCAACCCCCAAATAGCGAATGGTCAGACGAGTGGAATGGTCTTCAAGGCTGAAGCGGGCTTGTGAGACATGTTGGAGTAGAAGTGGCAGCCCTCACATTTGTCGACTATTTCTTTTGCCATTTCATTTGCACGTGGCTAGTAAAAACCTGCTCGGTATGCTTTGGCCACGATTGTCCAAGAGGATACATGGTGACCACAGGTCCCCGAGTGGATATCATTGAGAATCATTCGACCTTCCTCTAGGGTAATGCATCGTTGAGCGACTTCGGTCACACTCTCTCTGTACAGTCGACCACCTATCATGGTGAAGGCTTTGGATCGACGGACGATCTGACGGGCCTCATCCTCATCCTCTGGAAGTTCTTTTCTGAGAATGTATGCAAGAGTCATCAGGGGCGATGACAAAAACCTCCATGATCAGGTCGACCACGGCTGGAATTTCAACCTCAGTCGAGTCGGTGGAACTTCTCGGTTACGGGGGCTCTTCCGTGAAAGGGTCCTCTTGAACTAATGGAGTGTGGAGATGTTCCAAAAACACATTGTTGGGAATAGACTCGCGCTTGGAGCCTATCTTCGCCAGATCATTAGCTGCTTGATTCTTGACTCAGGGTATGTGGTGGAGCTCTAACCCCTCGAACTTCTTTTCCAACTTCCTCACTACATTGCAATAGCCAGTCATAGCTGGGTTCTTGATATCCCATTCCTTCATCACTTGATTGACCACCAAATCTGAGTCGCCGTAAACCATCAGGCGGCAGACACCGAGTGAAATGGCCATACGCAACCCGTACAGAAGTGCCTCATATTCAGCCTCATTGTTGGAGGAATCAAAGTGAATTTGGAGAACATAACTGAGTTTGTTGCCTCGTGGGGATACCAGGACCACCCCAGCACCAGAACCATTCAGCATCTTGGACCCATCAAAGAACATAGTCCAATGTTCTGAATGAATTTGAGTCGGTTATTGTTGTTCACCCCACTCGGCGAGGAAATCTGCTATTGCTTGGGACCTGATTACTTTCTTTGCCTCAAACTTGATATCTAACGGAAGGAGTTCAATCGCCCACTTCGCCACTCGACCAGTTGCATCTCTGTTAGAATTTCTGATAATGGAGCATCACTGACAACTGAAACCGAGTGATCTGAGAAGTAATGTGCAACTTTCTTTGTCGTCAGATAAATCCCATAAACCAACTTCTGATAATGAGGATATCTCTGCTTGGACGGGGTTAAGACTTCAGAAATGTAATACACTGGGTGCTGAACTTTGAAGGCTTTGCCTTCTTCTTCCCGCTCGACCGTGAGCATCGTACTGACAACTTGTCCAGTGGTTGTGATATAAAGCAGTAAAGGCTCTTTGCTGATTGGAGCAGCAAGCACCAGCTGGGTGGAAAGCAGGGTTTTGAGCTCTACAAACGCTGCGTCAGCTTCAGGAGTCCACTCGAATTTGTCAGATATCTTCATCAGTCGGTAAAGAGGCAATGCCTTTTCACCGAGACGAGAAATGAATCGGCTCAATGCGGCCAGGCAACCAGTAAGCTTCTGGACATCATGCACATGCACGGGGCATTTCATTCGGAGAATGGCACCAAGTTTTTCTAGGTTTGCATCGATCCCTCGTTCGGAAACGAGAAAACCGAGTAATTTCCTCCTGGGACTCCGAATGTGCATTTTGATGGATTAAGATTGATATCATACCTTCTCAGATTGGCAAAGGTTTCGGCGAGGTCAGTCAGTAGGTTGGAACCTTTACGTGACTTGACCATGATGCCATCCATGTATGCTTCCACATTCCGACTGATTTGAGTGAGCAGGCACTTCTGAATCATGCACATGAATGTGGCACCAGCATTCTTGAGACCAAAGGGCATGGTAACATAGCAAAAGCACTTGAATGGGGTGATAAAAGCTGTTTTTATTTCATCAGGACCATACAGTCGGATCTGATGATACCTGGAATAAGCGTCCAAAAAGGACAAATGCTCGCATCCCGCAGTCGAGTCAACAATTTGGTCGATGCGGGGCAGAGGGAAATGATCTTTCGGGCAGGCCCGATTGATATGCTTGAGGTCGATGCACATGCGAAGTGAATCGTCCTTTTTGGGGACCATGACAACATTGGTGAGCCACTCGGAGTGGTATATCTCGCGGATGAACTCAGCTGCCAGAAGCCGAGCCACCTCCTCACCAATTGCTTTCCTCTTCTCCACAGTGGACCGACGGAGATGCTCTTTGATAGGTTTTGCCTTTGGGTCGACTCGCAAACGGTGCTTAGCCAGTCCCCTGGGTACACCTGGCATGTCAGAAGGCGTCCATGCAAAGATGTCCCAGTTCTCATGGAGGAACTGGATGAGCGCTTCTTCCTATTTGCCGTCGAGTGTTGTTGAGATATGAGTCAGAGCAGCATTAGGATCGGCCGGGTGAACGTGAACTTGTTTCGTTTCACCGGACGACTGAAATGAAGATTCTGAAGAGGGCTACGCAGCAAATCACTCGGATCTGCATTTTTCTGGTACTCTTGCATTTCCACTGCTGCCATCTGTTCATCGGCAATCTTTGAGCCCTTCTGAAAACATTCCTCCGCTCTCTGCCGATTACCAGTGATCGTAATCACACCTTTGGGCCCAGGCATCTTCAGCGTGAGGTAAACGTAACATGGTCGAGCCATAAAGCGAGCATATGCGGGCCAACCCAAAATAGCATGATAAGCACTATGAAAACTCACAACTTCAAATGTCAACTTTTCCTTGCGATAGTTCTTCGAATCGCCGAAAACCACATCAAGAGTGATTTGACCGAGTGAATCAACTTTTTTCCCAGGAATGACACCGTGGAAGCGCATATTGCTTTCACTGAGCTTGGACATTGGGATGCCCATCTCTCGGAGAGTCTCAGCATATAGAATGTTCAAGCCACTACCACCATCCATCAAGACCTTAGTCAATCGGGTGCCTCCGATGTCCGGGTCGACCACCAATGCTTGCCGCCCTGGGGTACCGACACGTGCTGGGTGATCCGACTGGTCGAATGTAATGGGAGTCTTTGACCACTTCAAATATGTTGGCGTTGCCCGAGCAACCATGTTCACCTCTCTGTTAATGACTTTCAATCGACTTTTGCTCTCAACATCAGCGAAAATCACCAAAGTGGCATTGATGTTGGGGAAACCATCATCTTCTTCTTTGTCTTCGTCCTTATCAGACTCTTTCTATTTCTCCTTGGACTAGCCCTCTCGGAATTGCTGGATAAGGAGTCAACATTGTCGAGTGGTATGCTTGGGATAAATCAGATTTCCCTCTTCATCCACTTTGGTGTGTATATGACACGGCAGATCTAACACATCATTTCCCGCCGAATCTTTCACCTTTTAGGGACCCATGGACCTTTAGGTTTTCCCTTGAATTTTCCCTAAGTCACTGCCGTGGCTTCACCAGGAGTGACGGGTTCGGCCTTGCGCATCTGTTTCCGATTGGAATTACCTTCTCTAGCATCTTGGGCGATTGGTTTGCTCTTGCCGCCGCGGAGTCAGTCTTCTTCTTCACCGACTGCGTACCGAGTGGCTATTTCCATTATTCGGGTCAGAGTCATATCTCCTGTCCGACTGAATTTTAGGTTCAACTCTCGGTACCGGACGCCCTCCTTGAAGGCGCAAACTGCTTGGTGTGGTGACACGTTTTCCATTGTGTGATGCAAAGTGGTCCACCTCTGGATATAATCTCTCAACGTCTCATTCGGCTTCTGAACACAATGCTGAAACTCTGTCAGCCCTGCAGGCCGCTTGCAAGTGCCTTCAAATGTTCTAACAAACACTCGGGCCAACTCTTCCCAAGTGAATATGCTGCCAGGAGCCAACTAATTCAACCAAGCACTGGCTGACCCTTCCAACATCAAAGGGAGGTGTTTCATGGCTACCTCATCATTACCGCCGCCAATCTGCACAGCCACTCGGTAATCCTCTAGCCAAGTGTCAGGTTTGGATTCACCGATAAACTTACTTACTCCAGTCGCCAATCTGAAGTTGGGAGGGATCTCTGCGGCTCTGATGGCACTGCTGAAACATTCAGGCCCTGATACATGCACTCTACTGCTTGCTGGTTGATCTCTATCCTGCCCTTCTCTGTGAGCTCTGTTCCAGTCGACCAAACCTTGTACCAAAATTGATCTCGCATCAAATCCTAGTTCTCTGGGGTCAACTAGATGTCTTTACTCACCACCATACGGACGCCTGTCATCCGGTCGCCGGGGTGCATACAATCCACCCCTCGGAGGGGGCGTGGACACTCGACGGCAGTCCCCACGGCCAAACCGATGATCATATTGCTCGTGGTTCCGACCCATGTATTGCTCTTGATGATGCCCTCGGCCCTCATGCCGTGGAGGCAATCTTGGGCTGTGGGTCGACTGGACAGTGTCTGCAACCACATATCTTCTATGGATCCTGTTGCACAACTGGGAAACTGTTGTGTTCCACTCTCCCGCTGCACAGAGCAGCGCTCGAATCTACATGAAACCTCTTCCAGCCTCTGACTGGGACAGCTGGATTGACTCTGCTATGCGGGCTGCAGCGGTAAGATTCTAAATTTGGGTACGATATACCTGATGCTCGGGGGAAAATAGTTGCCGCTCTCGTCGACTGGATTCAGGGACCAGCCGCCGAGCGCGATCATGGAGTGAGCGTTGGAGATTCTCCAGTCGCATGTGCTCAACCAACGTGGCCAGGCGCACAGTCTCCAAGGCCCGAGCTGTAACACCCACAATGCAGCTATATCTCCCACGTGTTGGGGCACGACTTAGAGGCATAGCCGCATGGTAGGCATGTCGCAAGAGGGGTAATCTTTACACATCCCATGTACTGAATAAGAAAGGGATAAAGAGTCGGCTTACAATTGCCACTTCACACAATACATAAAAATCCATACATCATCCAAGCTACAATCAAAGGTCCGACTACCGAACCAAAATAAAGAAAGACAACCCCAATTTCTAGATCCCCGATCGTCCCAACAGGGCTCCACTACTGATCATCCGGAAAAGAAACATATCAACGAAAAGATCTTCATCGAGCTCCCACTTGAGCTCGGTTGCATCACCTGCACTGGTATCATCGGCACCTACAACTGTTTGGAAGTATCTGTGAGCCACGAGGAGTTAGCAATCTCACACCCACGAGATCAAGACTATTTAAGCTTATAGGTAGGAAAGGGTAGTGAGGTGGAGCTGCAGCACTAAGCATATATGGTGGCTAACGTACGCAAATAAGAGCAAGAAGAGAAGCAACACAACGATCGAGAAGCTAGAAGTGATCCTGAAAGCTACATACGTTCAAGCATAACACAAGACCGTGTTCACTTCCCGGATTCCGCCGGAAAGAGACCATCACGGCTACACACGCGGTTGATGCATTTTAATTAAGTTAACTGTCAAGTTCTCTACAATCGGACATTAACAAATTCCCATCTGCCACATAACCACGGGCACGACTCTCGAAAGTTTATACCCTACAGGGGTGTCCCAACTTAGCCCATCACAAGCTCTCACGGTCAACGAAGGATATTCCTTCTCCCGGGAAGACCCGATCAGTCTCGGAATCCCGGTTATAAGACATTTTGACAATGGTAAAACAAGACCAGCAAGACCGTCCGGATGTGCCGACAAATCCCGATAGGAGCTGCACATATCTCGTTCTCAGGGCACACCGGATAAGCTAAGCGTACAGGTACACACATAACCCAAGTTGCCAAGGGACGGTCCTGCACGGTGCTCTAGTTCGGACCAACACTTAGAGAAGCACTCGCCCGGGGGGGGGGGGGTTAAATAAGATGACCCTCGGGTTAATTACTCCCAAGGGAAAGGTATAGGTTGTTAGGCAAATGTAAAACCAAGGTTGGGCCTTGCTGGAGGAGTTTTATTTAAAGCGAACTATCAAGGGGTTCCCATAACACCCAACCGCGTAAGGAACGCAAAATCAAGGAACATAACACTGGTATGACGGAAACTAGGGCGACAAGAGTGGAACAAAACACCAGGCATAAGGCCGAGCCTTCCACCCTTTACCAAGTATATAGATGCATTAGTTAAGTAAGGTATATTGTGATATCCCAACATATCCATGTTCCAACATGGAACAAACTTCAGCTTCACCTGCAACTAGCAACGCTATAAGAGGGGCTGAGCAAAGCGGTAACATAGCCAAACACCGGTTTGCTAGGAAGGTGGGTTAGAGGCTTGTCATGGCAATATGGGAGGCATGATATAACATGTGGTAGGTAACGCGACACAGCGATAGAACGAACAACTAGCAAGCAAAGATAGAAGTGATTTCGAGGGTATGGTCATCTTGCCTGAGATCCCGCAAGGAAGAAGAACGAGTCCATGAAGAAGACAAACAGACGTAGTCGAACGAATCCTCACAACTCCGGAACGGAACCGAAGTTAACGAGAGAAGCAACCCGGAAAGAAGCAAGCCACATAGTAAACAACCATCACATAATCATGGCGTGATGCGCAACCAAGTATGATGCATGTCCAGTTCAATATGCATGGCATGGCAAAGTGCACAAACAATACTACAAATTAAGTGGAGCTCAATATGCAACGAGATGCATATTGACAAAACACCACATGACTTATTTAGTTCTCTCCCATTTATGTACCCAACAATATTAAATGTTGTTAAACATGGCAAGAGGTGAAGCGTAACTAAACTACGTATCTAGACAAGTTTAAATGAGGCCGGAACAACAAACAACAATTCCGGAAAAACCCTATATACATATTATCAATTTGGTACTGTTCTGCCCTAAACCATATTTTAGAGTTGTTAAACATGCAAAGTAAGTACACCATGTTAAACTAGACATTTTTCTACCCAATTTACATATAAAGTTTATTTAAATCCGAGCTACGGTTATTTAGTTATGAAATAAAGCATTTTTGCATGGCATTTGAGCAAAATGAACAAACAACAAGTTTAACCATTTTAAACATGGATGAAAGTGATAAATTTTTAATCTACACAAAATTCTAAGCATTTTACATATATAGATCACTTTAAACGGATGCACGGTTATTTAGTTATTAACAATTTGAAACAAGGGCATTTTCCATAATTATGCATGCACAGGAAAATAGATAAATTCGCAGAACGAAAAAAAGTGTATGGGCCGAATCTAGCCGTCCCAAAAGTGCACAGGGGCGGGGGCTGCTCACCAGGCCTCGTGGGCCGGTTCGATGGAGCGGTGGCCGGCTGGGCGCTGGCTGGGCCACGGGGAAAGCATGGCCCATGCGGGCGGGGGCCGCGGTCAACGGCGCTGGAGGCGGATCGGGGATCTCCGATCGAACTGGAGAGTGGTGGCGTCACGATCTCCGGCAAGGGCGGCGCACGGGAAATACGGCGACGGGCGCGACCGGCGAGGTCGGGATCGCGTCGCAGGGCCCTGGTGTAACACCCTCGATGCGACTATATCTCCCACGTGTCAAGGCACGACTTAGAGGCATAATTGCATTGAAGGCATATGTCACAAGTTAGGTAATCTTCACAACCTCCCATGTAATATATATATAATTAAAGGGGAGATAACATAGTTGGCTTACACTCGCCACGTCAATCAAGTACATAAATAACATTACATCAACCAAACACTCATGGCCCGACTACGGCGCCAAAATAAAAGATAACCCAACATGCGACACGGTCCCGATCACCCCCAACTGGACACCACTACTGATCATCAGGAAATGAAACATAGTATCGTTGACAGTCCTCGTCGAACTCCCACTTGAGCTCAAGCGCGTCACCTGGAGCGGAATCATCAGGCCCTGCATCTGGTGTAATAGTAATCTGTGAGCCACAAGGACTCAGCAATGGCCCGGGGGGGTTTAAATAATATGACCCTCGGGCTCCGGAAACCCAAGGGAAAAAGGGCTAGGTGGCAAATGGTAAAACCAAGGTTGGGCATTGTTGGAAAAGCTTTAATCAAGGCGAACTATCAAGGGGTTCCCATTATAACCCAACCGCGTAAGGAACGCAAAATCCGAGAACATAACACCGATATGACGGAAACTAAGGCGTCAAGAGTGGAACAAAACACTAGGCGAGAGGCCGAGCCTTCCACCCTTTACCAAGTATATAGATGCATTAAGATAACATGGCAATATAATGATATCCCAACAAGTAAATAATGTTCCAACAAGGAACGGTCTCCAATCTTCACCTGCAACTAGCAACGCTATAAGAGGGCTGAGCAAAGCGGTAACATAGCCAATCAACGGTTTGCTAGGACATGGTGGGTTAGAGGTTTGACATGGCAATTTGGGAGGCTTGAAAGCAAGTGGTAGGCATCGTAGCATTGGCATAGCAAAAGAGCGAGCATCTAGCAAAGCAAAGATAGTAGTGATTTCGAGGGTATGATCATCTTGCCTGCAAAGTTGTCAGAGTTGACTGGATCCTCGAAAGCAAACTCAACGGCCTCCTCGTTAGCGAACTCGTCTCCCGGCTCTACCCAAACAAGACAAACAAGCAAATGGAACACAATCAACCACGTGCAAGGATCAAACAATATGATGCAAGGATGGTATGCTATGCGGGATGCGATGCAGGATGCATATGCAAGATTTGACAAGGAATGCATGAACCTGGCCTCAACTTGGAAACCCAAGTGTTCCACTGGAAAGATGAGATGAAATCGCTTGAAAACGATATAAAGAACGCCGGAATCGGAGTTACGGTTTGGAAATGGCAAGCAATTCAAATATGACCACGTTCTGCGATTTACAGCAAGTAGCCATCTAAATGCAATGAGATGAACATGCTACAGCATCCAAACATGACAAAAAAATACATGGCAGTGATGCATTTAAGATGCTTAACAAAAGTCTAGCACTAAGATACGGCCGAATCATCCATTAACAGGTACAAACAAGCATGGCAAAAATGCATATGGTAAACAGATCTCAGACTTAGTGAAATTAACACTTGTCTGGAATTTCAGATCAGATAGCACTCTTCGGAGCAACAAAACTACATGCTACAGGACCTGAACATGGCAAAGTAAAGTATGGCATGGAGCTACTCAAAGAGCTTAACAAAAGTCCCTTAGTGACCTTGATCCAAAATGGATCAGAAAATACAATTGCAAGCATGTGAACATGGCAAAAACATAATCAGTTCTCAGACTTAGAGAAAACTAGAGCATGCTGAAACAGATATCAAGTAGGCATGTTTACGAGCTCGATGCACTCACTACAGAGCAAGTCATGATAATCTAAGCATACACCCATCAATAATACACAAAATGCAAGCTAGACATGGCAAGAACAATAGCATAGCATGCACGGATCAACTACAACATCATCGGCAAAATCGCTAACAAGTAGACAATCTGCCCAGATTCACGAAGTAGCAAAAGTAGAGCTCGATTAACTCAAGCTAGGGTGCTCCATAATTGCAAACAAAGACATGGATGGATAGATCACTACAAGATTAACAAAACATCCTTACTGATCATCCTCAAAAGAGGCACGGATCACTAGGAAACAACATGAACATATGGCCATATGAGATAAACAGGTCAAGGACTTAGTGGAAATGCTAAGTCCCTGAAATCAGCATTAGCAAGTGCCTCACTTTGCAAGCTTGTGCTAGTCACCACACACATCACAAAAATACATGTGTTGCACCTCTGAAAAGATGGCAAAACCCTTAACAAAACATATGTAGAGCTCATGGGCATATCATGCACACAATAATCATGGCAAAAATGACAAATATCTAAATGGAGCAGCAGATCTGACAATTAACTCAAGTAGCACTCTTCTAACAGCATTTCGGGCATCAAGATGAATTCAAATGAAAATGATGCAATGGAATGGAATGATGTACTCTCTGAGGCAAACATTTTGATATGGTATATGCCAAAAACGGAGCTACAGATGCGGAGTTACGATGCGATGAACAATGCAAAAAAATGCAGACTTAGGAAAATAACGAGGTCAACCCCTAGGGTTTCACTGTAGCACCGATCCGGATCGGGCGCGCGCGTAGTTCGAGGTTCGCCAGGGAAAACCTTGTTCACCAGAGGAGCTTGGGCTCGCCGGACTTGACGAGGGGAGGCGCGGTGGCCGGATCCGAGCGGAGGGGCGGCGTCGGGCGGTGGTGAGGGGCTCCGGCGAGGGGCTCCGGCATTGCGGCGGCCGGGGCGACGGCCGGCGACGAGGGGCCCGGGCGGAGAAGTGTGGTGGCCGGCGACGAGGTGGTGGCCGGCGCCGGAGTCGAAGGCGGCATGGAGGAGGCACCGGGCGGCGGGCGATGGTGTGGCGGCTCGGGCGCGCGGGCCGGGAGGGCCCCGCCTGGGCCCCGGCGGGCCGGCGCGCGGGCAGGCGCGACGAAGTGGGCGCGGAGGCGGCGGCGAATCGGAAGGCGCCACATGGCGGCGGCGGTTGGGTCGGACACGTCCGGCCGGCGAGAATTCGTCCGGCGGTGCGAGGGAATGGGGAGTTTAGGGTTTCATCCGGATTTCGGGGAAGGGGTCTATATATAGGCATAGAGGGAGCTAGGAGAGTCCAAATGAGGTGCGGTTTTCGGCCACGCGATCGTGATCGAACACTCTAGATGATGGAGAGGGTTTTGGTGGGTCTTGGGCCAAAATGGAGGGGTGTTGGGCTGCAACACACACGAGGCCTTTTCGGTCCCTCGATTAACCTATCAAACGAAGTCCAAATGATACGAAACTTGACAGGCGGTCTACCGGTAGTAAACCAAGGCCGCTTGGCAAGTCTCGGTACAATCCGGAAATGTTTAAACCCCACACACGAAAGAAAGGTAGAAATGACCACCGGGGAAGAACGAAGCGCTGGAATGCAAAACGGACAACGGGGAAAATGCTCGAATGCAAGAGATGAACACGTATGCAAATGCAATGCACATGATGACATGATATGAGATGCATGACAACGATAACAACACACGAAGACAAAAACCCAAACCCGAGAAAATAAAATAACTTAAGGCCGGAAACGACAAGAGTTGGAATACATATTGGGAAAGTCATAACCGGGGTGTTACACCTGGATCCGGCGGAGGAGTGCTTGAGGACGCCAACACGGAGTTTGGACACGGCGCGGGCAGAGGTTGACTTCGGCGGAACTCCAGCGGAGGCGTGCGCTGGCGGGCGATGCGAGATCCGGCGAGGTGGGTGGCAGGCGGCTCGCGGTCGACGACGAGGGAGCAGGTCAAGGCGGATCCGAGCGGGGTAGGCCCCTCTGGTGGCCGGCAGCGGGAAGGCGAGCGGCGCGGGCGGCACTCCGACGAAGCACCGGTGAGGAGCGGGCGGCACGCGGCCGACGGAGCGGAGCGGGCTTCGGCGGCGCAATGCGGGCTCCCTCCGGGCCCAGATCAGGCCCGGGGCGGGCCTGCTACGGGCCGATAGGGCCGTGGGGAGGTGGTAGGAGGCCAGGGGTGATGTGGCGGCGTCCGGTTGGCCGTGGGCTTCGGCTGCGGTGGCGCGGCCAGTGGTGGCGCGCCACTTGGCGGCGGAGGGCTGGCCGGGCACGGATTCCGAGGAGGGGGGCGGCGGCTGCAGGTAGGATGTAACACCCACAATGCGGCTATATCTCCCTCGTGTCGGGGCACGACTTAGAGTCATAGCCGCATGGTAGGCTTGTCGCAAGAGGGGTAATTTTCACACATCCCATGTACTGAATAAGAAAGGGATAAAGAGTTGGCTTACAATCGCCACTTCACACATTACATAAGTAGTTCATATATCATCCAGAATACAATCAAGGTCCGACTACGGAACCAAAAATAAAAGAAGATAACCCCAAATGCTAGATCCCCGATCGTCCCAACTGGGCTCCACTACTGATCAACCGGAAAAGACATAAAACATCGATCAAGATCTTCATCAAGCTCCCACTTGAGCTGGGTTACGCCACCTGCACTGGTTCCATCGGCACCTGCAACTGTTTGGAAGTATCTGTGAGTCACGAGGACTCAGCAATCTCACACCCGCGAGATCAAGACTATTTAAGCTTATGGGTAGGAAAAGGTAGTGAGGTGGAGCTGCAGCAAGCACTAAGAATATATGGTGGCTAACATACACAAATAAGAGCGAGAAGAGAAGCAACGCAAACAGTCGTGAAGCTAGAAGTGATCCTGAAACTACTTACATTCAAACATAACACAAGACCGTGTTCACTTCCCGGACTCCGCCGAAAAGAGACCATCACGGCTACACACGCGGTTGATGCATTTTAATTAAGTTAAGTGTCCATTTCTCTACAACCGGACATTAACAAATTCCCATCTGCCACATAACCGTGGGCATGGCTTTCGAAAATTCAAAACCCTACAGGGGTGTCCCAACTTAGCCCATCACAAGATCTCACGGTCAACGAAGGATATTCCTTCTCCCGGGAAGACCCGACCAGTCTCGGAATCCCGGTTACAAGACATTTCGACAATGGTAAAACAAGACCAGCAAAGCTGCCCGATGTGCCGACAATCCCGATAGGAGCTGCACATATCTCGTTCTCAGGGCAACACCGGATAGGTCAAGCTACGAGTAAAACCAACCCTCAAGTTGCCCCGAGGTAGCCCCGCAGGCTGCCCGGTTCAGGCCAACACTTAGAGAAGCACTGGCCGGGGGGGGGGGGGGGTTGTTAAAATAAAGATGACCCTCAGGAGTGCGACTCCCAAGGGAAAAGTAGGTGGTGGTGAGGCAAATGGTAAAACCAAGGTTGGCCCTTGCTGGAGGAGTTTTATTCAAAGCAAACTGTCAAGGGGTTCCCATAACACCCATCGGCGTATGGAACGCAAAATCAAGGAATATAACACCGGTATGATGGAACTAGGGCGGCAAGAGTGGAACAAAACACCAGGCATAAGGCCGAGCCTTCCACCCTTTACCAAGTATATAGATGCATTAATTAAATAAGAGATATTGTGATATCCCAGCATAACCATGTTCCAACATGGAACAAACTTCAGCTTCACCTGCAACTAACAGCACTATAAGAGGGGCTGAGCAAAAGCAGTAACATAGCCAAATAATGGTTTGCTAGGAAAGGTAGGTTAGAGGCTTGACATAGTAATATGGGAGGCATGATATAGCAAGTGGTAGGTAGCGCGGCATAGCAACAAAGCGATCAACTAGCAAGCAAAGATAGAAGTGATTTCGAGGGTATGGTCATCTTGCCTGAGATCCCGCAAGGAAGAAGAACGATTCCATGAAGAAGACAAACGGACGTAGTCGAACGAACCTCACAACTCCGGAACGGAACCGAAGCTAACAAGAGAAGCAACTCGGAAAGAAGCAAACAGCATAGTAAACAACCACCACATAAACATGGCATGATGCACAACCAAGTATGATGCATGTCCGGTTTAATTAGGCATGGCATGGCAAAGATAGCGAATAACTGGAAGACACCTGGCGCAACGGTCTCGGGGTGTTACAACACTCCACCACTACAAGAGGATCTCGTTGTCGGTGTCAAAACCGGCAGATCTCGGGTAGGGGGTCCCGAACTGTGCGTCTTAGGCGGGTGGTAACAGGAGGCGGGGGACACAATGTTTACCCAGGTTCGGGCCCTCTCGATGGAGGTAGTACCCTACTTCTTGCTTGATTGATCTTGATGATATGAGTATTACAAGAGTTGATCTACCACGAGATCAGAGAGGCTAAACCATAGAAGCTAGCCTACGGTATGATTGTCGTTGTCCTACGGACTAAAACCCTCCAGTTTATATAGACACTGGAGGGGGCTAGGGTTACACAGAGTCAGTTACAAGGGAGGAGATCTACATATCCAAATTGCCAAGCTTGCCTTCCACGCAAAGGAGAGTCCCATCTGGACACGGGACGGAGTCTTCAATCTTCTATCTTCATAGTCCTACAGTCCGGCCAAAGCATATAGTCCGGCTGTCTGAGGACCCCCTAATCCTGGACTCCCTCAGTAGCCCCCGAACCAGGCTTCAATGACGATGAGTCCGGCGCGCAGATTGTCTTCGGCATTGCAAGGCGGGTTCTCCTCCAAATCCTAATTACCTGTCGTAACGAGTTGTGTCCGACCTCCCATGAATGTTGCACTCCTCAGCTTCTGTGCCTTAATAATGGCTATCTTTCACGTGTCGAGCAAATGCGAGAGGTCGGGGTGTTTTTACATTTACCACCCTAACCAGGTAGGTGAACCGTGTATTTAAACAGTCGGGGATCTTCAGATCTAGATCACACCACCTTCCCACAGCGAGTATCCATCGGAGCGTTCCCGGAAAAATCCATCCCATCATGGCCGGCCACCGCAGCTCCTCCTCTCGCCCCTGTATCCCTAAGCCAGGTAGTTGGGAGAAGTGTTCTGTTCCCCATAGCCAACTAGTAGAGTTGCAGACCCAGGGGTTCCTCCCTCCTGCGTACATGGTCACCGTCCGAGCTGGACTAGCCACTTATAATGGCGGGGAGCAAGCGGAAAGCTTTCCCAACCCATCCACGGGGGAGCGGGTATGCCTCGTCCCTTATTTATTGAGGGGACTCGGATTTCCAATCCATCCATTCCTCCGCGGGCTCCTGGAGTTCTATGGCCTCCAGCTGCATAACTTTACTCCTGCCTCCATATTACACATCGCAGGCTACGTTGCCCTTTGTGAGCTGTTTCTGGGCTGCGAAGCTCATTTTGAGCTATGGCAGAGGCTATTCTGCCTCGTGCCCCGTACACAGAAGGAGTCAATATTTCAAGTGGGCGGAGTCGAAATATGGCGCATCACCGGGACCGGATACCTGTCCGGCACTCCGAAGAAGACATCCAAAGACTGGCCTTCAGAGTGGTTTTATATGAAGGACGTTCCCCTCCCGGACCCTATTCGGATGGGCCTTCCTGAGTTCAACAATGCCCCTTTGAAGAAACGCCGTAGCTGGCGCCCTCGGAGCCCCCAGGAGGAAGACAACAGAGAGGTCCTTTACCTGATGAGCCAGATAAAGACACTAGCCGAATCAGAACTGAAAATAATCGAGGTTATGTCAATATGTATAACGCGGGGGGTGCAGCCACTTCAATATCGGGGACAGCCCATATGGCACTTCAATGGAGAAGACGATGCCACCCGCTGCGGCCGTAAAGGTCCGGACTCTGCCGCCGCTCTGGCGAAAATACTGTCTGATTTATATAAGGGAGAGGAAGAGGAGTTCATCCGCATTAAGCCACGAGATGGATTCTCCATGTACAACCCCCCGAACTGGGTGAGCTGCTGCTTTTTACTCCAAACCTTCCCGCTTTCTTTGTCATAAATATTTACCTTGCTATTTCATAGCAGGAACTACGAAAAGCCGCGAGGGAGATTCACAGCCCGTCTCCACAGCCAGAGGACCCTGATCGGGCCCTCGATCCCGGACTCGAGGAAGATCCGGACATATTCGTGGAGCTCATCGACAGGACGTTTTATCAGTTAAGCTGCGACGGTGCCTTGGTGGCCATCAGCGCCGATTATCCTGGACTACTCCCTGCATCGCATGTAAGTAAAACCGGAGTCCCAACTTCCGAGAAGGATCCCCCTTTTCGCACTTCACCCATCGCACACGTATGGTGTCTTGCAGGGAAGGCCTTCGGGACGCCATGCCGAACCCGCAGTGGCTCACCAACATGGGGCACCAAAACCGGGTAGCCTTAAAAGGAAGGCGGTCAGGACTGAGGTGCCGTCGCAAAGGTATGAAAAAGAACCCTGCTCCATGGTTATTGTCTTTAAAATATAACAACGTCTGTGGTTAAAACCAGGAAAAGCGCTCACCGGTCCGTATCCGGAGAGCCTGCCGGCCATGCCTCCACCAGCCGGGCTCCAGAGCCGGACTTGGAGGCAGATGCTAACGTGGGGACAACGCCAGATATTCCTCCTACCGAGGATGCGGATAGGCTCTCCGCCACAAATTCTGAAGTGGAGAGTGCCATGAAGCACAGGCGTCGCCGGCCGTACTCCGCGACCCTGGTTTTTCTGAAGAGGCGTTTGATGCCTTCAACTCAGGGGACGCGTACATCCGAGCTGCTCAAAATGGTCTTGCCAGAGCCACGAACCAGTATGTAAAGGATATAGGGGTAAGAAAATCTAATAATTATATATATACCAGTAGCCACTAAGACTTGAAACAGCTGGCACAACTGATTTAAGGATCATTATTTGCATAGGTTCTTACTGAGAAGAATACCCAGTTGTCTCAAGAGCTGGAGGAGTGCAAAGCCCAGCTACGGGCCGCAGTTGCCAAAATGGAGGAGTCCCAGAAGGCCCCATCTGGTAACACTTGTTCCTATCGAAAAGAACGAGATGTACTAGTTAATATTTGGCCTGCATGCTAATCTAATCGATAGATTCTGCAGATGATCCCAGAGTGAATCCGGAGGAGCAACATGCTCAACGACAGCTGAAGGCTGGCGAGCGCGTGCTTACACAAGTAAGGCGGGAGAAAAACGATCTCCAAGATACCAATACCCAGCTAGATGTTGAACTAAAATATGTTCGGGCCCAGCTGACTGACTCCTAAAGGAGAATAAAAGGCTTCGACACGGCATTTTCAGTAAGTGCTTGAGCGAACTTTTATAGAGTTCGGCGAAGAAACCAGCTAACAAAGCTATATCTGTAGGTATGCTGACGGGCCGTCCTGGAGAGGAGATGCCCGGGTCTGCGGGAGATCTTCTGCTAGAGCTCTCACAACTGCACGAACAAGTTCGGCAGGTGATGCAGGACCTTGCCCAGGCCTTGTGGCCATTCGCCTCCCTGCCAGGAGGCATGGGGGAGCTTGTAGAGATACTCAAGGGAGCGCGACAGCGCTTCCGATTATGGAAGATATCTGCCTATCGACAAGGTGAATGGGAAGCCTGGGCCATGGTGAAGACTCAATATACCAAGGCTGACCCGAACCATATGGCCGAGGTCGGACCTATAGGGACTAACGGGAAAGAGATCCCCGTCAGCTTGGTGTATGACCAGGTGAAATTAGCCACAAAGTATTCCCAACATGATTGTAGGCTAGACAGCCTGTTGGATGGTATAGAAGAAGAATTTATTCAGTCTAAGTGACTATGTACTTCGAGTGACATATATTGTCCCTAGCCGGATTGTAAATCATTTGTCATGGCAGACCTTTTCGCTTCGACCTCCGGACCCGACAGTCCGGAGTGTATCCGAATACCCGCTCAGTTATGTAAAAACCGAGGTACGCGTGGAAACTAGGCGTAGGGGTCATAAGTGCTTGAACAGACAAGTACCCCACTAGTTATGTTATATTACATGGATAGTAAGAAACATCTTCCAGGGAGAATAGTTCCGTTAAGGGTTCCTTTCCCTGGGTATGCATGCATTAATGTGCATGGCCGAACTGCGACAAGAGATGCATGATATAAACATCTTGGGGGGTATGTATTCTAATAAGTAAAAAAGTCATCCTTTATTCGCCAACCGAATATTCCCTTAAGAACGCTAGCTTTCGGCTTCACCCAGTCTAAGGTACACGTCCGGCTGACCCGGCAGTAACAATCGCAGAGGTGCTCCCCTTATGCCCTAGCCGAATTAACGGGAACATAGGGCATAAACACAAGAGCCAGGCAACCCAGCTTGGCCAAAACTTAAGTCATATCGATGCATATAATGGCAAAGAAAATGTGCATATGTAAAAATAACACATGTGCAGCAGGCATAGAGCCCGGATCATAATTATATTAAGCTTCTGTATAAGAAGCCCCCAGGTATAATGAGCGTGCTTAACACGTACAAATTGTGCAATCAAGACACAGTTTAACCTTTGAAGGCCGCGAAGAAAAGGAAAAAAGACAGAAAAATATAGATAACGAATATATATAAAAAATTGACGGAGGTAAGGAGACGAACACAGAGTCCGGCGCTAGGCGTAGAACCTTCGGAGTCTGGCCACGTTCCATGGGTTTGGCTCGAGTCGATTGTCCGATGCATCCCGCGGACGGTACGCTCCACCGGTCAGAACTTTGTCAATAATGAAGGGACCTTCCCATTCGGGTTTGTGCTTGTCCTTTTTCTTCTCTGGTAGGCGTAGAACGAGTTCGCCAACATTATAAGTTTTGGCCCGTACTTCTCTGCTTTGATATCATCGAGCCTGTTATTGATAGAATGCGGACCGGGCTTTTGCCACGTCATGCTCCTCCTCCAGGGTGTCCAAATTGTCCTGCCGATCTAGCTCGGCTTCTTTCTCTTTGTACATGCACACGTGAGGTGAGTCATGAATGATGTCGCAGGGCAGTACCGCCTCTGCGCCATACACCATAAAGAAAGGTGTGTATCCAGTAGTGCAATTTGGCATGGTCCGCAGCCCCCATAGTACGGAGTTGAGCTCCTCTACCCAGTGCGTAGCTCATTCCTTCAAGGACCGCACTAGTCTGGGTTTAATGCCGCTCATTATAAGACCATTTGCTTGTTCGACTTTACCGTTAGTTCGAGGGTGATAGATGGATGCATAATCGAGCTTAATGCCCATGTTGCCGCACCAAGTTTTTACCTCATCGGCTGTAAAGTTCGAGCCGTTATCGGTGATGATACTGTGGGGGACACCGTAGCGGTGTACAACCCCGGATATGAAATCTATCACTGGTCCGGATTCGGCCGTTTTAACTGGTTTGGCCTCTATCCTTTTGGTGAATTTATCCACCATGACCAATAGGTACTTTTTCTTATGGTTTCCTCCTTTAAGAGGTACGACCATATCAAGCCCCCAGACCGCGAAGGGCCAAGTAATGGGGATTGTTTGGAGAGCGGTAGGTGGCATATGGCTTTGGTTTGCAAAGAGCTGGCAACCGACGCAATGTTGAACGAGGTCCTGTGCATCTGCTCGAGGTGTCGGCCAGTAGAAACTTGTATGGAAGGCCTCACTTACGAGGACCCGAGCTGCGGCATGATGGCCGCTGATTCCAGCATGAATTTCTGCCAGAAGTTACCATCCTTCCTCCTCGGAGATGCACCTTTGCAATACTCCGGTAGCGCTTTTCTCATAAAGCTCTCCCTCATGGACCTTGTAGGCTTTAGACCGCCGCACAATGCAACGTGCCTCGTTTTGGTCCTCAGGGAGTTCTTGCCTATTTAGGTAAGCCAAGAAGGGTTCTGTCCATGGGACGATGACGGCCATAATCACGTGGGCCGAAGGTGTTATGTTGGTGGTAGAGCCTCCGATTACGTTAGAGTGTTCAGGGTCTGGTGTTGTGGCCGGATCTAGACTATTGTTGCCGGTCTCCCCTTCCCACACCACGAATGGCTTAAAGAGCCTTTCCAGGAAGATATTAGGTGGGACAGGGTCGCACTTAGCGCCGATCCGGGCAAGGATATCCGCCGCTTGATTGTTTTCTCGGACCACATGGTGGAATTTGAGCCCCTCGAATTGAGCTGACATTTTGAGGACGGCGTTGCGATAAGTCGCCATTTTTGGGTCCTTGGCATCAAAATCTCCATTTATTTGAGATATTGCGAGGTTTGAATCCCCACGCACTTCTAGGCATTGAATGCCCATGGAGACTGCCATTCGGAGGCCATGTAATAGGGCCTCATATTCGGCTGCGTTGTTGGAGTCTGTGTATAATATTTGGAGTACGTATTGGACTGTATCTCCGGTTGGGGATGTCAGGACGACGCCTGCTCCTAGACCCACCAGCATTTTAGAGCCGTCGAAGTGCATGATCCAATTGGAGTACGCGCCGTATTCTTTAGGGAGTTCAGCTTCTGTTCATTCAGTGATGAAATCGGCCAGTACTTGTGACTTAATGGCTCACCGTGGTTTGTATGATATGTCGAACGGGAGGAGCTCAATAGCCCATTTAGCAATCTGGCCCGTGGCATCGCGGTTGTTTATAATGTCGTTGAGTGGAACCTCGGAGGCCACCGTAATTGAACACTCTTGAAAGTAGTGTCGTAGTTTTCGGGATGCCATGAAGACCGCGTATAATATCTTTTGATAATGTGGGTACCGGGATTTGCATGGAGTGAGGACATTAGATATGCAGTATACCGGCTTTTGAAGCGGGAACTTATGTCCGACCGTTTCTCGTTCGACGACGAGCACTGCGCTTACAACCTGGTGTGTTGCCGCTATATATAACATCATTGGTTCGCCGATATTTGGCGCGGCCAAGATTGGGTTGCTGGCCGAGTCAACTTTTATTTCTTCCAATCCGGCCGTAGCCGCGTCCGTCCACTCGAAGTGTCCGGTGTGCCAAAGAAGGCGATAAAGAGGTAATGTCTTTTCTCCCAATCGGGAGATAAAGTGGCTTAAGGCAGCCACGCATCCAGTTAATTTCTTGATTTGCTTGAGGTTTGTTGGGATAGCCAACTGTGACAGAGCTTGGATTTTAGCCGGATTCGCTTCAATTCCTCTGTTGGAAACGATGAAGCCCAAGAGCTTTCCGGCGGGTACGCCGAAAACACGTTTTTCCGGATTGAGCTTAATGTCATATGTTCGGAGATTGTCGAACGTGAGCCTCAAGTCGTCTATCAAAGATTTGATGTGTCTGGTTTTAATTACCACATCGTCTACGTATGCCTCCACTGTTTTGCCGATTTGTGCTTCCATGCATGTCTGAATCATGTGTTGATAGGTCGCACCGGCGTTTTTGAGCCCGAAAGGCATGGTGTTGAAACAGAAGGGGCCGTATGGAGTAATGAATGCCGTTGCGGCTTGATCGGGCTCCACCATCTTGATTTGATGGTATCCGGAGTATGCGTCGAGGAAACACAACGAGTTGTGTCCCGCGGTAGCATCGATAATGTGATCAATGCGGGGGAGGGGGAAGGGATCCTTGGGGCAAGCCTTGTTAAGGTCCTTAAAATCGACACATAGGCGCCAGGATTTGTCCTTCTTTGGTACCATCACCAGGATTTGCTAGCCAGTCCGGATGTTTTATTTCTCTGATGAATCCGGCCTCGAGTAACTTGGCTAGTTCTTCTCCCATGGCTTGTTGCTTGGGTTCGGAGAAACGCCGAAGAGTTTGCTTGACCGGCTTGTATTCCTTTAGAATGTTTTGGCTATGCTCGGCCAGCCTACGTGGGATGCCCGACATATCTGAAGGATGCCAGGTGAAGATGTCCCAATTCTCGCGTAAGAACTCCCGCAGTGCGGCGCCTGTTGTGGGGTTCAGCTGTGCCCCGATGGATGCTGTTTTTGTAGGGTCCGTTGGGTGGACCTGGAATTTGAGTATTTCGTCTGCTGGTTTAAAATAGGTAGACTTGGGTCTTTTGTCGAGTATCACGTCGTCCCTGTCCACTATAGAGCGCAGAGCAGTTAGTTCTTCGGCCGCGAGGGCTTCGGATAATGCTTCGAGGGCCAATGCAGCGGTTTTATTTTTGTTGCGGAGTGCTATGTCCGGATCACTAGCTAGAGTGATGATTCCATTGGGCCCGAGCATCTTGAGCTTCATGTACCCATAATGGGGTATAGCTTGGAAGATCGTGAATGCCTCTCGCCCTAGAAGGGCGTGGTATCCGCTGCTAAACGGGGCCACTTGGAATGTGATTTCTTCGGACCTGTAATTCTCTGACGTGCCGAATACCACATCTAGTGTGATTTTTCCCGCACATCGTGCCTCCTGACTAGGGATGATTCCTCTGAAGGTCGTGCTGCTTTGCTCAATGCGGCTCTTGTCTATTTCCATTTTTCTAAGAGTCTCCTCATAAACGAGGTTTAATCCGCTGCCACCGTCCATGAGTACTTTAGTAAGCCGGAAGCCGTCCACAATTGGACTAAGGACCAAAGCGGCTGGAGCTCGGGCTGTGCGGAATTGAGGTTCGTCACTGACATTGAAGGTTATGGCCGTGTCGTTCCATGGATTTATCGTTGCGACGTGGCAGACTTCGGCGAGGCTGTGAAGTGCCCGCATGCGCCTATTGTTTGAGGCAAAAGTCTCAAAGATTGTCAGTACTGTATTGTTATTTTCTGCGGGAGGGTGCTCTGTGGTATTGTTGATGAGGAGATCCTTGCCGCTCCTGGCCACCTGCCGGAGTATCCAACATGCTCTAAGGCTGTGTGTTGGCATGGTATCCGATGTACTGTGAATTTTGCATGGCCCATTGATCCATCCCTCCAATACGGTTCCACGCCCTGTAGTGGGTTTTGGCTTCTTTGTAATTGGATTGGGTGACTTAACAGAGTACACCCTTTTAGTTCGGACAGAGGGTTTAGTTAGAGCCGGAGGATCCCAGAATTGTGTTTGGGATTTCCAAGTGCTTTCCATCGCACAGTACTTCCATACTATGGACGCCAAGTCAGTGAAGTGTGTTATATCACGGCGACTTATGGCGTTGAGGATTCCCTTGTCTGTGCAATTTTTGCAAAAGAATGAAATTGCGTATTCCTCACGACAGTCCTTCTCCTTGCTTATTGCAAGGAGGAATCTGGCCTAATAGTGATGTACTGTCTTGGGGCTCTTGTCTAATATGGGAAAGATCACTTATGTGAGGGTGGGTGGGTAGATTTAAGTCCAAACCCTGGCCCGGTCTGAGACCCAAAGGAGTTTCCGAGCTTGGTAGTTCGGGCTCTGGGACATTACCCAACGGTACTAGCCCGCTGTTCGATTCCAGGTTCGAAGCTTGGGCCATGTCCTCCCGTAGACGGGGTATCCGGCTCGGAGAGCTTGGGAATCCGGACATAGTTTGTCCTCAAAATAGAGGAAGACTTGCTGCATCGCTCCTCCACCACCGCTATCTGATGGGTAACCGGCGGAGAGTTAATCTCCCTTTGGTCAGGTTTAAGCCCGATCCGATCATAGTCCGTAGAGACTCCCAATGCGGAGATGCGATCCAAGAGCTCGTTCAAAGAAGATAACTCCATTGGATCCATATGCTCGGTGGATCCCGAGCCGACGTGGAGGCTGTTTTTGATGACCCGAGAAGTCATCGTCGGCGCGACGGCCAACGGGGCGGTCACGACGAAGCCGCCTAATCGGAGAGTTTGGCCTACAGCCAGGGCTCTGATAACCCACAAGTATAGGGGGATCGCAACAGCTTTCGAGGGTAGAGTATTCAACCCAAATTTATTGATTCGACACAAGGGGAGCCAAAGAATATTCTCAAGTATCAGCTGAGTTATCAATTCAACCACACCTGGAGGGTAGAGTATTCAACCCAAATTTATTGATTCGACACAAGGGGAGCCAAAGAATATTCTCAAGTATTAGCAGCTGAGTTATCAATTCAACCACACCTGGAAACTTTGTATCTGCAGCAAAGTGTTTAGTAGCAAAGTAATATGATAGTGGTGGTAGCGGCAACAAAAGTAAAGACAGCAAAAGTAATGTTTTTGGTATTTTGTAGTGATTGTAACAGTAGCATCGGGAAAGTAAATAAGCGAGAACCAGTATATGGAAAACTCGTAGGCACCGGATCAGTGATGAATAATTATGCCGGATGCGGTTCATCATGTAATAGTCATAACATAGGGTGACACATAACTAGCTCCAATTCATCAATATAATGTAGGCATGTATTCCGTATATAGTCATACGTGCTTATGGAAAAGAACTTGCATGACATCTTTTATCCTACCCTCTTGTGGCAGTGGGGTCCTATGGGAAACTAAGGGATATTAAGGCCTCCTTTTAATAGAGAACCGGAACAAAGCATTAGCACATAGTGAATACATGAACTCCTCAAACTATGGTCATCACCGGGAGTGGTCCCGATTATTGTCACTTCGGGGTTGCTGTATCATAACACATGGTAGGTGACTATAGACTTGCAAGATAGGATTAAGAACTCACATATATTCATGAAAACATAATAGGTTCAGATCTGAAATCATGGCACTCGGGCCCTAGTGACAAGCATTAAGCATAGCAAAGTCATAGCAACATCAATCTCAGAACACAGTGGATACTAGGGATCAAACCCTAACAAAACTAACTCAATTACATGATAAATCTTATCCAACCCATCACCGTCCAGCAAGCCTATGATGGAATTACTCACGCACGACGGTGAGCATCATGAAATTGGTGATGGAGGATGGTTGATGATGACGACAGCGACGAATCCCCCTCTCCGGAGCCCCGAACGGACTCCAGATCAGCCCTCCCAAGAGGTTTTAGGGCTTGGCGGCGGCTCCGTATTGTAAAACGCGATGATTTCTTCTCCCTGGTTTTTTTCTCTCCGAAAGCAAATATATAGAGTTGGAGTTGACATCGGAGGGCATCCAGGGGGGCCACGAGGTAGGGGGCGCGCCCTAGAGGGGGGGGCACCCTCGTGGACAGGGTGTGGGCCCCCTGCTATTCATCTTTGGCGAGGATTTTTGATTATTTTTTCTAAGATGTTCCATGGAGTTTCAGGCCATTCCGAGAATATTTGTTTTCTGCACATAAAACAACATCATGGCAATTCTGCTGAAAACATCGTGAGTCCGGGTTAGTTCCATTCAAATCATACAAGTTAGAGTCCAAAACAAGGGCAAAAGTGTTTGGAAAAGTAGATACGACGGAGACGTATCAACTCCCCCAAGCTTAAACCCTTGCTTGTCCTGAAGCAATTCAGTTGACAAACTGAAAGAAAGAAAAACTTTTACAAACTTTGTTTGCTCTTGTTGTTGTAACTATGTCAAGCCAGTATTCAAGTTTTCAGCATATGTCATAACTAACCACATTTGCAATAATTCCCAAGTCTCATGATTACTCATATCAATAACATTATCAACTAGCAAACCATAATAATAAATCTCGGATGACAACACTTTCTCAAAACAATCATAATATGATATAACAAGATGGTATCTCGCTAGCCCTTTCTGAGACCGCAAAACATAAATGCAGAGCACCTTTAAAGATCACGGACTGACTAGACCTTGTAATTCATGGTAAAAGAGATCCAATCATAGTCACACCCAACATAGATTAATAGTGATGAATGCAAATGACAGATGTGCTCTCCAGCTAGTGCTTTTTTAATAAGAGGGTGATGACTCAACATAAAAGTAAATGGATAGGACCTTCGCAGAGGGAAGCAGGGATTTGTAGAGGTGCCAGAGCTCAGTTTTGAAATAGAGATAAATTGTATTTTGAGCGATATACTTTCATTGTCAACATAACAACTAAGAGATGGCGATATCTTCCATGCTAAACACATTACAGGCGGTTCCCAAACAGAATGGTAAAGTTTATACTCCCCCTCCACCAACAAGCATCAATCCATGACTTGCTCGAAACAACGAGTGTCTCCAACATACATCAGGTCCCAGGGGGAGTTTTGTTTGCAATTAATTTTGATTTAGTTTGCATAAAGCATGGGACTGGGCATCCCGGTGACTAGCCATTTTCTTGTGAGTGAGGAGCGGAGTCCACTCCTCTTGAGAATAACCCGCCTAACACGGAAGATAAGGACAGCCTTGGTTGATACATGAGCTATTCGAGCATACAAAATAGAATGTTTATTTGAAGGTTTAGAGTTTGACACATACAAATTTACTTGGAACGGCAGGTAGACACCGCATATAGGAAGGTATGGTGGACTCATCTGGAATAACTTTGGGGTTTAAGGGATTGGATGCACAAGCAGTATTCCCGCTTAGTACAAGTGAAGGCTAGCAAAAGACTGGGAAGCGACCAACTAGAGAGCGACAACAGCCATGTACATGCATTAAAATTAATAAACATTGGATGCAAGCATGAGTAGGATATAATCCACCATGAACATAAATATGATGAAGGCTATGTTGATTTTGTTTCAACTATATGCGTGAACATGTGCCAAGTCAAGTCACTTAAATCATTCAAAGGAGGATACCACCCCATCATACCACATCATAACCATCTCAATAGCATGTTGGCATGCAAGGTAAACCATTATAACTCAGAGCTAATCAAGCATGGCACAAGCAACTATGATCTGTAATTGTCATTGCAAACATGTTTATTCATAATAAGCTGAATCAAGAACGAGGGGCTCATCATATTTACAAAAACAAAAGAGGTCGAGTTCATACCAGTTTTTCTCATCTCAGTCAGCCCATCATATATCATCATAATTGCCTTTCACTTGCACGACCGAACGATGTGAATAATAATAAGAGTGCACGTGCATTGGACTAAGCTGGAATCTACGAGCATTCAATAAACAGGAGAAGACAAGGCAATATGGGCTCTTGGTTAAATCAACAATAATGCATATAAGAGCCACTTCAACAATTTAATTATGGTCTTCTCCTACTGACCCCCAAAGAAAAGAAAATAAATAAAAACTATTTACACGGGAAAGCTCCCAACAAGCAAAAGAAGAACGGGAAATATTTTTGGGTTTTCTTTTTTAATTATTACTACTACAGCAGAAAAATAAACTACTACTAATTTTTTTGGTTTTTCTTAAGGTTTAACAAACACACAAGAAGAAAGCAGGAAAAAGAAAATAAACTAGCATGGATATTACAGTGAAAGAGTATGAGCATCGACATCTAGCAATGAGTGTATGTGAACATAAATGTAATGTCGGTGAGAAATATGTACTCCCCCAAGCTTAGGCTTTTGGCCTAAGTTGGTCTATTGCCAGGGATAGCCCGGCGGATACCCGTAGGTGTAGCTGGGGTCGTACTGTGACGAAGAATAGTTGGGATCATACTAATGTGCAGCGGTTATCACTTGCTGAGCTGCAGCGTGGAGTCGAGCTGCCTCTGCTCTCCTCTCGTACTCTTTTGTCTCCTCTCTGGTAATAACATACCTTCTTTTTGTCTGTGAATCAAAGAAGGCAGGAGCAGGGAGAGTAATACGGAAAACACGTCGTTTATCAAAAATTATACGATATAAGAGAGGTGATTCAGGCCTCTCGACAAACTGGTGCGAAGCCATAGAGTTATAATCTAAATATGCAGGAGGAAACTCCGTACCACCCTCACGAATGTCTATCTCAAGAAAATGAGCTAAGCGGGTTGCATAAATTCCTCCAAAGAAATCTCCATTATGTCTATTATGATGCAACCTACGAGCTACAATGGCTCCCATATGATAAGATTGGTCTCCTAACACAGCACTCCTAAGAATGCTAAGATCAGGGACACACATGTGACATGCTTCATCCTTAGCATTTATGCATCTACCGATGAAGAGAGCAAAATAATGTATAGCAGGAAAGTGAATGCTCCCTATGGTAGCGTGCGTTATATCTCTAGATTCCCCCATAGTTATACTAGCAAGAAAGTTTCTAAATTCAGATTTAGGGGGATCCCTAACACTACCCCATGATGGAAGTTTGCAAGCAGAAGTGAAATCCTCTAAGTCCATGGTATAAGATTTGTCATAGAGATCAAACATGACTGAAGGAGAATTACGCGAAGATGAATACTCAAACCTCCTCACAAATGAACCCGTGAGATCATGATACTGGGGGCATTTGTTAGCCTCAAAATCCTCAAGACCGGCATTGCGCAAATATGCTTTGAATTCTTCTTTAATTCCCGCACGGTCCATAAAATTTTCCGACGGCCATTCGTAAGGCCGTACTGGAGCATCTCTTGGTGGATCCTCGTCAGCATCGCACATAGAAATCCTGGGTCCTTGCTTCTTAGAAGAACCACCTTGGAACATCTTCCTAAGCATATTGTTTTTTCTCTGAAAAATTCTGAAATTTTTAGTAACTTCAAACAAAAGTGAACCAACTTCAATAAAACTGATAGCAACTACTCGTACAAGTGCCTAGAGCCTATATCAAGCATTAGAACTACTTGGAACCATATAAATTTGACATGCAAGCTCAAGAACATGGTCACCTATGCAGCACAAATTGGCAAAGAATAAAGCACTAGAACAAAAACTAATTGGACCAATGGAGGAGTCACATACCAAGGAACAATCTCCCCAAGCAGTTTTGTGAGAGGTGCTTTGAGCAAGGAGATCGAAAATCACAGCAAAAGTGGCTGGAACTCGTGCTTGAGTTGTTTTTCGGGTTTGTGTGAGACAGAGAAGAAGATGGGTGCTGGGATAAGTGGAGGATGGCCACCGTGGGCCCACGAGGCAGGGGGCGCGCCCTAGAGGGGGGGGCACCCACCACCCTCGTGGCCAGGTGGCAGCTCCTCCCGCGGTAATTTTTGCACATTAAATCCTCAAATATTCCCGAAAAAATCATATTAAATTGGCATGTCATTCTGAGGACTTTTATTTTCGGGATATTTTTATATTGCACGGATAAGTCAGGAAACAGACAGAAAAATACTATTTTTACTTTATTTCTACTAATTAATAGAAAATATAAAGAGGGTACAGAAGGTTGTGCTTCTAGCTTCATCCATCTCATGCTCATAAAAAAGAATCCACTAACAAGGTTGATCAAGTCTTGTTAACAAACTCATTCCGATAATCATGAAACCGGAGAAATTTCGAATAACACTAGGTTACCTCAACGGGGATATGCACATCCCCAATAATAAGTATATCATATTTCTTCTTGACAGTAGGAAGAGGTAATTCAAAACCTCCAAATATAATCGATGGAATTTTTCCAATGGAGTTGATACTATGAACTTGAGGTTGTTTACTCGGAAAGTGTACCGTATGCTCATTACCATTAACATGAAAAGTGACATTGCCTTTGTTGCAATCAATAACAGCCCCTGCAGTATTAAGAAAAGGTCTTCCAAGAATAATAGACATACTATCATCCTCGGGAATATCAAGTATAACAAAGACCGTTAAAATAGTAACGTTTGCAACCACAACAGGAACATCCTCACAAATACCGACAGGTATAGCAGTTGATTTATCAGCCATTTGCAAAGATATTTTGGTAGGTGTCAGCTCATTCAAGTCAAGTCTACGATATAAAGAGAGAGGCATAACACTAACACCGGCTCCAAGATCACATAAAGCAGTTTTAATATAATTTCTTTTAATGGAGCAAGGTATAGTAGGTACTCCTGGATCTCCAAGTTTCTTTGGTATTCCACCCTTAAAAGTATAATTAGCAAGCATGGTGGAAATCTCAGCTTCCGGTATCTTTCTTTTATTAGTAATGATATCCTTCATATATTTAGCATAAGGATTTGTTTTGAGCACATCAGTTAATCGCATACGCAAAAAGATAGGCCTAATCATTTCAGCAAAGCGCTCAAAATCCTCATATCCTTTTTCTTGGATGGTTTTGGAGGAAAAGGCATGGGTTTCTGAACCCAAGGTTCCCTTTCTTTACCATGTTTCCTAGCAACAAAGTCTCTTTTATCATAACGTTGATTCTTTGATTGTGGGTTATCAAGATCAACAACAGGTTCAATTTCTACATCATTGTCATTACTAGGTTGAGCATCATCATGAACATCATCATTAATATTTTCACTAGGTTCATGTTCATTACCAGATTGTGTTTCAGCATCAGACATAGATATATCATTTGGATTATCAGGTGGTTCAGCAATAGGTTCACTAGAAGTTTGCACAGTTCTATCATTTTTCGTTTTCTTCTTTTTAGAAGAACTAGGAACATCAATATTATTTCTTTGAGAATCTTTCTCGATTCTCTTAGGGTGGCCTTCAGGATACAAAGGTTCCTGAGTCATTCTACCAGTTCTAGTAGCCACTCTAACAGCATAATCATTTTTCTTACTATTCATTTCATCAAGCACTTCTTTTTGAGCCTTAAGTACTTGTTCTACTTGAGTGGTAACCATAGAAGCATGTTTGCTAACAAGTTTAAGTTCACCTTTAATATTAGCCATATAATCACCCAAGCGTCTAATCATATAAGCATTTTCTTTTAATTGTCTACCAAAATAAGCATTGAAGTCGTCTTGCTTAAATATAAAGTTATCAAACTCATCCAAGCACTGACTAACAATTTTAGTAGGAGGGACCTCAGCTTTATCATATCTATAGAGAGAATTTACCTTTACTACCTGTGTCGGGAGGTTCTTCAGTAAATAAAGGATTGAGATCATATGTTTCTTCAACAAGCGGTATATTAAGACCATGTATTTCTTCAATAGGAGGTAAATTCTTAACATCTTCAGCTTTAATACCTTTTTCTTTCATAGATTTCTTTGCCTCTTGCATATCTTTGGGACTGAGGAATAGAACACCTCTCTTCTTCGGAGTTGGTTTAAGAATAAGCTCAGTAATTGGAGCAGGAGTTGGCTCAGGAGGTGCCCAATTATTTTCATTTGTCAACATATTATTCAATAGAATTTCAGCTTCATCTGGTGTTCTTTCCCTAAAAAGAGAACCAGCACAACTATCCAGGTAATCTCTGAAAGCATCGGTTAGTCCATTATAAAAGGTATCAAGTATTTCAGGTTTCTTAAGAGGATGATCAGGCAAGGCATTAAGTAACTTGAGAAGCCTCCCCCAAGCTTGTGGGAGACCCTCTTCTTTAATTTGCACGAAGTTGTATATTTCCCTCAAAGCAGCTTGTTTCTTATGAGCAGGGAAATATTTAGCAGAGAAGTAATAAATCATATCCTGGGGACTACGCACACAACCAGGATCAAGAGAATTAAACCATATCTTAGCATCACCCTTTAATGAGAATGGAAATATTTTGAGTATATAAAAGTAACGCGATCTCTCATCATTAGTAAACAGGGCGGCTATATCATTTAACTTAGTAAGATGTGCCACAACAGTTTCAGATTCATAGCCATAAAACGGATCAGATTCAACCAGAGTAATTATATCAGGATCAACAGAGAATTCATAATCCTTATCAGGAACACATATAGGTGAAGTAGCAAAAGCAGGGTCGGGTTTCATTTTATCTCTAAGTGATTCTTTGTTCCATTTAACTAATAACCTCTTAAGCTCATATCTATCCCTGCAAGCTAAAATAGCGGCAGAAGATTCCATATCAAAAAGATAGCCCTCAGGAATAACAGGCATATTTTCATCATCACTTTCATCATCGTATTCAGATTCAATAATTTCTTTTTCTCTAGCCCTAGCAATTTGTTCATCAAGAAATTCACCAAGGGGCATAGTAGTATCAGGCATAGAAGTAGTTTCATCATAAGTATCATGCATAGCAGAAGTGGC